>NW_020858689.1:0-9282 GCF_000972845.2 Larimichthys crocea | reverse complement strand
ATAATAATAATAATAATAATAATAATAATGCTTCCTATCACATTTCAGTTGTGTATAGTTTTATAGCAATGCAATCAAAGAGAGACTAGCCTCTAAACTTCACAGAGGGTTAAATTTAATTAAGAGATTTATGCTCAAAAAGATAAAATTGTCCAATACTTGTATAAAGAAATCAATTAAATAAAAAGACAAAATACAAACTTGTAAGTGGCTCAAACAAGCAGATGGCCAGGTTTAAAGGCGAAATACTGCTTATACGTTGATGCATAGGTATTAACAATTTAAAGTCATACAAAATAATGTGTCAGGGATGCTTTTCTGCAAAATACATAGTATCACTTTTTAATTATATTTTGATGATAATACATCTGTACTGTTACTAAAGTAATATTTGAAATGCATGACCTGTAATGGTAAATTTACATCGTGGTATTTGTACTTTGGTGTAATCAAATGATGAAATATTTCTTCCACCACTGCCCATCGTGCTGAATCTTCCATCTCTGTTTTCCTGGAGCTAAAATTCTTGATCTTCAACTATACTAGTGACAATGAAATTGTCTTATGGTAAGATACTGAGGATAGAATGAAACACTAGTATTCATTCTGATATAGTCCACTTTTCTTTGCCTATCATCCATTGTAGCTTTTTCGTTCAGATTGAGTGCACAACTCACACTTGACTGAATATCACCCTGAGTTTGTGAAGAGTGATTTTACAACCTAACACTGTGGAAATAAAAAAAAACCGACTCATGGTGTCGCTGTTGACTGACGAAAAATAAACGCACACCACTCCACCCACTACTACTAAAAGGATATCAGTTGTATTTTCCCAAATAATCGGTTAAATATCCAGACGTATCTTTGTGTACACTGGTGCGTATTGTTGGATTATCGACTCTTTTGGAATATATTTACTGTTTTGCTCTGGACAGTAGATTTTACAAGCGGATGTCGTGTTTTGTATCAGGATGGGAGACAAAGGATTTTCAGTACTTCGTGCACTCGTCTGCTTTACGTCCTTCTCTGTAACGCTGCACCTCGTCAATGGAGACCTGAGTTATTCTATTCCTGAAGAGATGAAACGAGACTCTGTTATTGGAAATATAGCCAAAGATCTTGGTCTTGACCGCAGAACCCTTTCTTCACGACAGGCCCGTGTTGATTTTGAGGGGAGTCGGAAAAGGTATTGTGACATTAATCTGAGTACCGGAGATTTGATCGCATCGGAGAAAATTGACAGAGAAAGCCTTTGCGGCAAGAAACCCTCATGCGTTTTAAAAGTAGATCTGGTGTTAGAAAATCCCTTAGAGCTTCATCGTGTTACCCTCCATGTCCAAGATGTAAACGACAATTCACCACAATTTAGAGAAAAAATTATTGAAATGGAAATAAGTGAGTTAGCAGACAAGGGAAGCCGATTTCCAATTGAGGAGGCCCATGACGCAGACATAGGTCAAAATTCTGTTCAAAGGTACAACCTTCAAAAGAACGACAACTTTATTTTATCAATTGACACCAACACGGCTGATATTGTGCTGGAGAATAAACTTGATCGTGAGAAACAGAAAGAGATCAATTTGGTCCTCACAGCTCTAGATGGTGGCTCTCCTCAGAGATCAGGTACAGTAGTCATACATGTCACTGTACTGGATGCTAATGATAACGCCCCAGTGTTTAGCCAGGCCGTTTATAAAGCCAGTCTGCCTGAAAACTCTCCTCCAGATAGTATAGTGCTTCATGTTAGTGCCACTGACGCAGATGAAGGAGTAAATGGAGATGTGACATATCACTTTAGCCATGTATCTGATAATGATGTAAATGTTTTCTCAATTGATCCTAAAACTGGAGAAATTAGAGTAACTGGTGTGATTGACTTTGAAGAAAGTAGTTCTTTTGAAATGAGGGTGCAAGCTAAAGATGGTTTAGGTTTAACCTCTTACGCCAAAGTTTTAATAGATGTTACTGATAAGAATGACAATGCTCCAGTGATATATCTGAAATCACTGACTAACCCCATACCTGAGAACGTGTCACCTGGTACAGAGGTGGGCATCATTAACGTGCAGGATAGAGACTCTGAGAGTAACGGACAGGTCCGCTGCTCCATTCAGCAAAACGTCCCATTTAAGTTGGTTCCTTCTATTAAAAACTATTATTCTCTGGTGACCACAGGACAACTGGACCGTGAACTAGTGTCTGATTACAACATTACAATCAGTGCCACTGACGAGGGCTCTCCACCTCTGTCCTCCTCTAAAACTGTTCAGTTATCTGTAGCAGACATCAACGACAATCCACCTGTGTTTGAGGAACAGTCCTACAGCGCATATGTGACTGAAAATAACAAACCTGGCTCCACTTTATGTTCCGTTACTGCTCGAGACCCCGACTGGAGACAAAACGGTACAGTGATTTATTCTCTGTTATCCGGTGAGGTGAACGGTGCCCCGGTGTCCTCCTATCTATCTGTTAACGGAGACACGGGGGTGATCCACGCTGTGAGGTCGTTTGATTATGAACAGTTCAGGAGTTTTAAAGTCCACGTGATGGCCAGAGACAACGGTTCTCCTCCGCTCAGCAGCAACGTGACCGTCAGTGTCTTCATATCGGATGTGAATGACAACTCTCCTCAGATACTGTACCCCGCCCCGGAGGGCAACTCGTTCATGACCGAGCTGGTCCCCAAAGCTGCACACGGAGGCTCTCTGGTGTCCAAAGTGATAGCGGTGGACGCGGACTCCGGACAGAACGCCTGGCTGTCCTATCATATAGTTAAATCCACTGACCCGGGACTTTTCACTATTGGTCTCCACAGCGGAGAGATCAGGACACAGCGGGACATTTCTGAATCTGACAGCATGAAGCAGAACCTTATTGTGGCAGTGAAAGATAACGGACAGCCCCCTCTCTCTGCCACGTGTTCCATGTATTTACTTATTTCTGATAACTTGGCTGAGGTGCCAGAACTGAAGGATATTTCTTATGATGAGAAGAATTCCAAACTGACCTCTTATCTGATCATCGCGCTGGTGTCTGTGTCCACCTTTTTTCTGACCTTCATTATCATCATCCTGGGTGTGAGGTTTTGTCGCAGGAGAAAGCCCAGACTGTTGTTTGATGGAGCAGTGGCCATCCCCAGCGCTTATCTCCCTCCTAATTACGCAGATGTTGACGGCACAGGAACTTTACGCAGCGCTTACAATTATGACGCATACCTGACAACAGGTTCTAGAACCAGTGACTTTAAGTTTGTGACATCTTACAATGACAACACACTTCCTGCTGACCAGACTCTGAAGAAAAGTCCATCTGACTTTGCCGATGCTTTTGGAGATAGTGATGGTTCTCCTGAGGTAAGAAGATCAAACACTTGGACATTAATTTTCTTTTTTTTTTTTTCTTTTTTTTTTATGCTATTATTGAGAAAAAGTACAGAATGTCACTTGGCCCATCCTTTTTCTCGTCTGTGTTTGTCATTCATGATTGATGACATCTTCCTTCTTTTGTGGGAGAAATATATTATCTTCAGATTTAATAAGGTGTTTGGGTTAAGGAACCCTTAAACATCTTTGAAAATATGTTAATAGAATTGTCTTATTTACAGTTCCAGATAATATTCTTATTTATCCCTATGGTAATTCATCTCCTGGTTTTGATGAAATTTTCTCCGATATTAGTTGCATTTTCCATTGACTTCAAGCTGTTTGGCCAACTGGTGGGATGTGGGAGACACTTAGTACCCATGGCACTTTAAGTATATGCTATGAATTGTGTTGAGCAAAGTAATAAGGATCCTGTGATGAAATCAGATTTTTTTCACCTTGTGTCCTGAATAACTTGTTAATTTTGTTTTGTTGTTTCTCTCTACATATTAAGGAAGCTTTAGTTAAGGATAACTTGTTATGATGCTGAACTAATTGTTCACAGTACTTCAACAATTTTGTTGATCATTTCTTTAATTGTTTCAATGTTTAAGAGGATCTGTCATATGCTGTCTTTTTGCTTAATGTTTACAAACATAGTATATATTTTTTTGACCAAAGTAGTTGTTTTTGGTAACTGTCACAGTATTTTAATACGCATTTAAGGGCACGTTTGTATTTAGTAAACACAAAACTTTATAGATGATTTTATTTAAAAAAGGAGCTTCATGTTCAGACAGTTTGAATCTGTTTCCCCCCGGGCAAAATAAAAAATAACTTTGCTTAATATGAGTTGCCCTGCTGAAACACTGATCTTGTTTCAGGAGTTGGCATATATGTTTGATCCTCTTGACATGCCTCAAGATATTCCAATACATAATTAATACCGTAAATTTATATCCTCTCAGTTTATGCTGTTTTCATAGTTGTACGGCTCGTACAGACTTTCTTCCAGTAGACTTTTGTAGTTTCTAGAGGAAACTCACGATGTCGCTATGCACCAACTGAACTAGATTGTGTGTCGAAATCCACCCACTGTTGTCGACGCATAATGTGACTGAAGGTGTTGCAGTTGGTCGTCCGGAGAGGCAGGGACTCGGTCTTGTATTGTGTTCATTTTGGGTAAAAGTCTTCATTGTTTGACTGTGTTCCTGTACACCAACGTTTACTGTTTCAGAGCGGCTTCATGATGGCCACCACCGGACTCTCATTACGAAGCTCTTTGGTTGCTTTACTGCTTTTTTCGTTCCGTTTTGTCAAAGGAGACATCAGCTATTCTTTTCCGGAGGAGATGAAACGCGGATCCGTGATCGGAAATGTCGCCAAAGACTTGGGTCTTGAAACAAGCAGACTATCCGCTCGAAAGGCCCGGATTGATACCGATGGAAGCGACAAACGTTATTGTGACTTAAACCTCCGTAACGGGGATCTGACTGTTGCCGAGAGGATTGACAGAGAAGGCCTTTGTGGAGACAAAGCATCGTGCGTTTTGAAACAAGAGCTTATGTTAGAGAGTCCATTAGAATTGCATCGAATTAGTCTGCATGTCCAGGATATAAATGATAACTCTCCCCAATTTAATAAAGAATCGATCCATATAGATATTCGTGAATCCGCGATGAAAGGTGCTCGTTTTCCAATCGAAGAAGCACATGATGCAGATATAGGTAAATACTCAGTTCAGACATACAATCTTCAGAGGAATGATCATTTTATTTTGGGCGTTGGAACTAATTCTGTGGAACTCGTCCTGAACAAAGAGCTTGACCGCGAAAATTTACAGGAAATCAATCTAGTCCTCACAGCTCTGGATGGTGGCTCTCCTCAAAGGTCAGGTACCGTAGTCATTCACGTCACTGTGCTGGATGCTAATGATAATGTGCCAGTGTTCAGCCAGACTGTTTATAAGGCCAGTCTACCAGAAAACTCCCCATTAGATACTGTCGTGCTGACTGTGAGTGCTACTGATGCAGACGAGGGCATAAATGGAGAGGTTACATATGATTTTGGGCACATTTCAGATGATGTCAAGTCAATGTTTACGATAGATCCTAAGACAGGTAACATAAAATTGAAGACCACGGTGGATTTTGAAACGACGTCATCGTTTGAACTGCGTGTCACAGCAAAAGATGGTTTAGGACTAACCTCGTATGCCAAAGTCATCATAGATGTCACTGATATAAATGACAACGCACCAGTTATATATTTGAAGTCACTGACTAACCCAATACCTGAGAACGTGTCACCTGGTACAGAGGTGGGCATCATTAACGTGCAGGACAGAGACTCTGAGAATAATCGACAGGTCCGCTGCTCCATTCAGCAAAACGTCCCTTTTAAGTTGGTTCCTTCAATTAAAAACTATTATTCTCTGGTGACCACAGGACAACTGGACCGTGAACTAGTGTCTGATTACAACATTACAATCAGTGCCACTGACGAGGGCTCTCCACCTCTGTCCTCCTCTAAAACTGTTCAGTTATCTGTAGCAGACATCAACGACAACCCACCTGTGTTTGAGGAACAGTCCTACAGCGCATATGTGACTGAAAATAACAAACCTGGCTCCACTTTATGTTCCGTTACTGCTCGAGACCCCGACTGGAGACAAAACGGTACAGTGATTTATTCTCTGTTATCCGGTGAGGTGAACGGTGCCCCGGTGTCCTCCTATCTATCTGTTAACGGAGACACGGGGGTGATCCACGCTGTGAGGTCGTTTGATTATGAACAGTTCAGGAGTTTTAAAGTCCACGTGATGGCCAGAGACAACGGTTCTCCTCCGCTCAGCAGCAACGTGACCGTCAGTGTCTTCATATCGGATGTGAATGACAACTCTCCTCAGATACTGTACCCCGCCCCGGAGGGCAACTCGTTCATGACCGAGCTGGTCCCCAAAGCTGCACACGGAGGCTCTCTGGTGTCCAAAGTGATAGCGGTGGACGCGGACTCCGGACAGAACGCCTGGCTGTCCTATCATATAGTGAAATCCACTGATCCGGGACTTTTCACTATTGGTCTCCACAGCGGAGAGATCAGGACACAGCGGGACATTTCTGAATCTGACAGCATGAAGCAGAACCTTATTGTGGCAGTGAAAGATAACGGACAGCCCTCTCTCTCTGCCACGTGTTCCATGTATTTACTTATTTCTGATAACTTGGCTGAGGTGCCAGAACTGAAGGATATTTCTTACGATGAGAAGAATTCCAAACTGACCTCTTATCTGATCATCGCGCTGGTGTCTGTGTCCACCTTTTTTCTGACCTTCATTATCATCATCCTGGGTGTGAGGTTTTGTCGCAGGAGAAAGCCCAGACTGTTGTTTGATGGAGCAGTGGCCATCCCCAGCGCTTATCTCCCTCCTAATTACGCAGATGTTGACGGCACAGGAACTTTACGCAGCGCTTACAACTATGACGCATACCTGACAACAGGTTCTAGAACCAGTGACTTTAAGTTTGTGACATCTTACAATGACAACACACTTCCTGCTGACCAGACTCTGAAGAAAAGTCCATCTGACTTTGCCGATGCGTTTGGAGACTGTGATGACTCCCTTGAGGTAGGAACGTATCACATGACGGTTGTTTAGTTTGCATCCTCATTATCCAGCTAAATCCCTTGTGATCACAATTTGTAATTTCCGTTCCTTTTTCTCAGTTTACCGTGTAATGTGTGTGTGTGTGTGTGTGAGTGAGAGAGAGTTGAACTCATTGCACTTCTCGATAAGTTTGTCTGTTAGTTTTAGTTTTTTTTTAACTAAAAAAAATCAATATAGAACAGGATTACACATAAATAATAACAATGCCAGTTCTTTCAGTGTGTTTTCTAGGTATTTCAAATTCTGTGGTCACTGGAGGAAAGGCTACTAATTACTGATTTCCATATATTTTTCCTAAAACCTGTCCACACATCATCGTTGTCTCTGTCTGTCTTTTGAGCCGAGCTGCAGCTTGTTCTTTGTGTCTCTGTCCTTGGTGCTGATCCTCACTGTCTATAATCTTGCTTTATGTTCAGGAACAACTCACCTCTGCCTTTTATTTTATTTGACTTTATTCAATTATTATTAAGTTTTATGATCACCAAGTTTTATAGATTATAATTTACCTGACAAGTTGTTTTTCTGACAAATCTTTATTCTATTTTGTAATTGCATTTGAATACTGGTTCTGCTTTTGGTCAGTGAATAACATTTCATATCATTTCAAGTTCATTCACAGATCACTTCTGTCCAGGGTTTTTAATGTTCTTTTTCTCAGCAGAAACTTACCCCTTTTAGTTTTAGTAAATTTCTCTGGAAAATTAAAGTCAGAAACATTTTGTTGTTGTATTTGTGCAGTGTGTCTTCAGTTGGATTCCGCTTTGTATTTCAGGTGTTTTTTTTGTTTGTTTTTTTTGGAGGAAGCTTAAAGCAGATATTTCCAGTGATAACAATGACCAGTTCCTTTTCAATGAATGACCAAATAGCTGTTCTGAAACACCACTGTGAATCTATCCAAGATGAGACAGGGACAGTTTCTTAGTGAACACGTATTGAGTAATGTCCAAGTAACAATAATGGACATGATCCGTTTCAGTCAGTTCTGTAAAACTGTTATATTTAATTTTTACTCATGGTGTCACTATAGGCCAGCTAAGGAACCAAATGTTCAGTCTGCCTGACACACCACCCATAGACACATACTCTATACTGACTGAAGCTCTGTGACAGCAGTTGCACAAAAACTGAGATTTAAGATCACAACAATGATTCTTTTTTATTCTTCTTTTTTTTAACGTGAAAACAATATGAAGAAGAAAGAGTAATCATTTACACAGTGGCTAGGTTTAGAGCAAAATGTTTGCAGACTCTGAAGTTACCATTATTCCATCTATATAGGAGATTTTAATGAATTAACTTTACAGCAACATTGTATTGAACCTTGCATAGGATAATACATAGGTGTTAGATGGATATTGAGTCTGATAATACATAATGTTTTGCTGTGTTCTCATTTTTTTGTTAGCAATAGGACAAAAGAAACAATCAAAAAAGTCATTAATCTAGTAAATGTATCCCAAAAATACTGCACAAGGGTTTTAGCTATATAATATCTGACTTTGGTATATTTAGTTAACTTCACAAGCATACTGTATCCTTAATCAAACTTGAGGTGTATTCAGTGTATACATTATGTGAGCACTCACAAAAACATTTCCACACATAAATATTAGGGCTATCTAGCTCCATAACTCGTCACTTATTTATCCTTGCCTGTGATGCTAAGTTGAATCATGCAGGAGTCTAATCTGAAATTCTGCTAAAGAGACGCTGATACTTAGTGGATGCTGTAGTGTATTTTATTCTTACTCTGATTAGTTGTACTTCATGGCATCATTTTCTGTTGCATTTGTCATGCAGTTCACCAGAGTCTGTGCAAACAGCATCTCATCTTTGAACTAAATTTTGATTTGTTATTAATTTTGTCAATTGACATACAGATATAGCGTAGTACAATGGGATACAGTGTAATTTGCAATATCATATTGTGGTTTGTCTTAGGGACTGCTTCTAAAGGTTTCGGGGGGAAAAAAAGTCAATAAATGCTATCGTCGATATATAAGGCAATCATGGTCATTGATAGTCGTGAATATACTTATTACACAACTTAGATGACATTGTTATAACAAACTAATGACTCCCAGCGCGCTTTCTTTTGATATAGTAGTGAAGTTTTTACTTGTTTCATTTTGAAAAGGCTATGCAAGCCTGCATGGTTTTTCTTAGATACATCATATTCCTCATCTCCCTGTTGTTCATATCATCGTTAGCCATAATAGCCTGTTGTTTGTTTAAAGTCCTGTTGAA
>NW_020858688.1:0-506 GCF_000972845.2 Larimichthys crocea | reverse complement strand
CATGAGCCGAGTTTTCCTCGAGGTTTGTGCCTCTTAAGGGAAGTTTTTCCTTGCCGCTGTTGCCAAGTGCTTGCTCATGGTGGGAATCAAAGAGAGACCCTCTCTATATGGAAAGTGTCATGAGGTAACATTAGTGTTGGTGTTATGATTTGGCGCCATAGAAATAAAATTGAATTGGTACCAAATGTCACCGCAACTGGACAATATTACAAATGTAGTCCAATGCTTCAGCATATACACTTTTCAGATGGCCCAGCATTATATAAAAAGCATTATATAAAAAGTGAAAAAATTCAATCTTTTGTGGCTTAGTTTAGTTTATTACTTTATTTGACAGCATATATTAGCATTTCTAAATAGCAAGTCTAAACAGTCACCTAAAACAGGTATTACTCAAATAAGAGTAAATATTGCATTTGTTAGGGACTATTTTCCGCAATGGATTAATCAATATTTGGTGATCTAGTGAGTATTTGTGGTAGCAGGATGGTGTGTGTGTGTGTGTG
>NW_020858687.1:0-548 GCF_000972845.2 Larimichthys crocea | reverse complement strand
AGCAGCAGCCTTTGTATCAGGTTTTAATTTTATTAGTATGAGAATAGTGACTTCCGGAAATAGTATTGACCAGATTTGAATGAATTAAGCTGTATTCCTGCCCTTGCTAAACTTTGCAATAAATATATCTACTGCAGTTAAAGATTAAGTTGTGGACATCTAATTTATAGTATTTCCAAAGGTTGTAATTATCAGATACAAGTGTGTTTAACATCTATATAGGTTCTAAAAGGTTACTCTAGCCTAAGAAATTAACGGACCCTTGGGGCTTACTGTCCGAGCTACTAAAATGATCCTAGCAACCATACCAAGTGCCCAGATCGATGAGAGGAGAGGCTAGTGTAGTATTTGGCCCTAGAGGCTATTCGGTCAGGTGCTATATTCAGTTAGAAGCTAGGCGAATCTCCTTGCCACCAGCTTAAACAGTCCTCTAAACCATCCCGATAGGGTAAGACTCACGGGCCTGAGGATCGGACCTGTTAGACGGAGAGCTGGTCCAGTACCACGTGTACAGGGGTAACTGGGGATCTAACAACATGTGTGTTAAA
>NW_020858686.1:0-882 GCF_000972845.2 Larimichthys crocea | reverse complement strand
CGTAACACCCACGGTGAAGCTGCGGCTGCTTTCCAATTCTCCCACTTGAGAGAAAGAGGAGAAGCGCATTGCAGCCCCTGCTCTATCATGGGAGGTCCCGACAGCGGTGCTGTGGCGCCCCCTTGCGGTAGAGCGGGAAAATAACCTCGCCGCAGGAGCGGCGGTGCCTGTCGCTCTGCTCCCCGGGGATGGTGATGCCCATCCCGGGGACAGAGCCGCAGAGGGCTTGGTGGCCACACTGCTTATAGACAGGGTATTTTTGTTCATTTTGGATTTTTTTGCTATCTGCACCCTCGGCTCGTGGCCTGGCTGTGACAGATTTCTTTTTATTTTCACACGTTTGGGGACGTGTGTGTATGTGTGTGCTTGCGGACATTTTGCTCGGGGCGCAACAGCGCAAACCTCCGAGGCGATGTCTCTCCTCCCGCGGACCGGCTCTGGGGTGGGCAGCGGCGGCGTGGGGCGCACACGAAAAAGCCAGAACGGTGGGCCTGCATAACGGGGAACGGCAGGACGCTCCACCCGAAGAGAGGAAGGCTGCCAGGCCGCTTTCTTCTTCTTCCTCGCCTGGGGGACCGAGGCCGCGGCGGCTGGGGGCGGCGGTGGGACTGCGGTCGGGGCAGGAGATTTTCTGTGCCAGCTGGCTCCGGGCTCTCTCCTCGGAGGGAGGGGCGGGCCGAGCTGCTGCGGCCGCTTCGGCATCTTGAAATGCGGCGGCTGAGAGGCAGCTTGAGCAAACGATTTGTGCTGCACTGGAGGTGACGGTGTTGGTGCTTTTCGAGGGAGACAAAGTTTCAGGGCTTCGTTGTCCTTCTTCTTTGCCTCACATCGCTGCTGCATCGTGGCCAATGCAGAGTCGAAAACACCCTCCGGGACAATTGG
>NW_020858685.1:0-900 GCF_000972845.2 Larimichthys crocea | reverse complement strand
GTGCCAGGTTACAGGGCTCTGTTTTCCTCTGTCAATTATTTGTTTTGTTTTATCAATAAGCAACAAAAAACATTTTCAAACTAAACATGAGGTCAAAGATTGTTTGTCCTGTTAAGCTTGCATCAATCTGTCTGTTCAGACAAAAATCTAAATTCTAAAATTATTGACCACAAAAAAATGGCTTCAACAACAACTTTATGAATGTAAGTTATGTATGAACATAAGTTAGGTTCTGTTGGAGTCATTTTTGAGTTTAGGAAAATCTGTAAAAGAGTTCAACAAGTTTAATTATGTTACTTTCATTTATGAAGGAAATTAATATGAAATCTATTCTGAATAGGGATAAAATAAGAAAGTTGTTAAAACAGGTTCTCTCATTTTTATTATGTGGTGACATATATGACACACGTCTCATGGACAGGTAGTCTTTAAAGAAGAATTGTTTGTGGCTGTTAGATGGCTGAAGAGTAACAGTTTTCTGACCACACACTTGGTATGTTTTTAAACCCTATGTTTAATTTATTTTGTTTTGGCAAACACAACCAGAGTTTATGATTCAATAAATGACATCACAGTGTTTGACAACTGTTATATATAAATATATATATCAGATCTATAATAGTAACAGAGAACTGACCTCAGAGTCTTCAGTCTGCAGTGTGGACTCTCCAGAAAATCACACAGCAGCTTCACTCCTGAATCCTGCAGGTTGTTTTCACTCAGGTTCAGCTCTGTCAGATGGGAGGGGTTGGACTTCAGAGCTGAGGCCAGAGAAGCACAACTGATCTCTGACAAACTGCAGCACCACAACCTGAATAAGTAATAAATGATGTCAGCACAGATTAATACAATACTTCTGATGTCACTGAAGTGTAGAATAATTTGAATATATCAAATCAG
>NW_020858684.1:0-2620 GCF_000972845.2 Larimichthys crocea | reverse complement strand
CACAGATGCACAGCGGCAGGAAATCCTAAACTAACTATAAACTGTAATGGAGATATGGTAGCGAGAGGGTGGTAGAAAGAGAGGGTGAGAGATATGTGGTTATGTGGTTATGTTATTACAGTTGCAGAATGTTCTTGCCATTTTCACTATCAGTAAGATATATTTAAATAATTATGGCTGTCATGCGTTCATGTCTTCGGTAAAACAGGACATAAAAGAGTGTGATATAGGTGTTTTTTTCTCCAAAAACAAATCCACTCTCATGCTATCTAAATCATAAATTAAGGAATAATAATGAATTTATTAATGTGAGATAGGCTATTTATGTATTCTAAATAGATCTGTAGTTCACAATTTGGTATAGACACTTTTTTTTATGAGGATTTTCTTGGACCGGGTCAAGATTCAAGATAATTGAATATGAACAGTTTGTAAGGGGTTAAAGGCAAGCAGACAAGTGGATTATCTTAGCATAAAGACTGGAAACAAGGGGAAGCAGCTAGTCTGGATTTGTCTAAATGTCTCTTAAGATTATTGATTAAAACGTTGGAAGCCAAAGTGTAAAAATAGAAATTCCTATATTTCGAGGGGTTATGTGATCATTTCTTGACTGAGCAGTAACTACCTATGACAACCTAGATGTTTCCCCCTGCCCCCAGTCTTTGTGCTAGGCTAAGTTAACCAGCTGCCCACTATAGTTTTTATATTCACACACACACACACACACACACACACACACACACACACAAAACCAACTGGTATTATTCTTATCATCTAACTTTCTGTCTGAAACGAAAAAGCAAAAACATTTAACTATTCCTCTAAATGTAATTAGCTCTGTTTGAAGGTCAAACAATCACAAATGAATACACTGTATCATGTTTGTGTAAAAACTGTTTCCAGTCCTGTAAGCTCAGCTAACCAGCTGCTTCATATTCACTGTACAAACTCTTCTCATTTAACTCTTGTCCATAAAATGAATGAGTATTATGGTATATCCCAAAATGTCAAACTATTGCCTCAGGTTAGTATTTAATCACCTGAGTATAAGAATTGTTGTGTTTTTGTTACCTTACCATGTGGCACCCCCTTGTTTCCAGAACAGATCAACTAAACACTGGCTCTACACTTTATGTGTGTTTTTAACACGTTTTCTTCACACTAGGGAGGAGAGGGTGAAACAAGGGCGTTGCAATCAGCAACTACTGCCACTAAATCCTTCTACACTGGTTTACATCCAGCATGCAGGAGATTAGGTTACAGAACTTGTATTTATTTGTAGATCTAAAAACATTTCTGATTAATAGCAGATAGAGTTATCATAGGCCTGTGCTTATGTGTGTGTGTGTGTGTGTGTGGTTCCAATTGACCTGAAGCCCCTTTTAAAGCAGCCCTGTGATGCGGCTGCTGTTTGACATAGTTAGGGAAATTCCATCTTATTAGAGCTAATTATCATTCTTCAATCTGTTTCTACTTAAATCAGATCCAGACAGCAATCAGTGAATGCACACACACACACATACACAGTTGCACGCTCAAACTCAATGTGGTCTTAATTTTCATTAATGCGGGGACGGTTGGTGGGTTGGCAGGGGAGCGGGCGAGTCTCACGGTACCTGAAACATAAAACATATCTAATCCTGTGATTCCATTAGCAGGAGGACATAACACATCATTCTTCTCAGCTCAAAACTACACACAGGTGGTCAAACACACTTTCAGCTCCTGAGACGTCATGAACCGCTAATGGTAACGCTTACTGTTCACCACAGGAGGGCAACAGAGGCCTATAAAAACAGCATGGTGCCACTTTTTACAAGAGAGGTCTATTTAACCTCTTTAACTACTGGCCAATCATTTAGGAAACAGTACTCTTGGCTGAAACAAAACAGCTTCCAGTGTGCTTATTTACCCCATGGCAAGATTTGGAGCAGGAACTTTCTCCTTAATGTAATCCAGCGCTCTCCAACTCAAGAAACAAAGCACAAATATGTCTTTTTTGACACTTGTTTGGTTCCAGCCTCTTGTTCCCTCCTGAAGCCGTATGACTCTTGTCTTAAAGCATTTCCCCCATTATTCTTCTTAGCTCATCTTTACTGCAGAGCTTCATACATCTTTGTTATGTGGGTGCGGCCTGTCAATCCAGGAAGATGAATGAATTTAACAAAAATCAAGCACAACAGTATGTGTTTCCAGCACACAATTACACGCCTTCACATTGCATCATATTGGCAAAATAATGGCTAAGATAACAAGAAAAAAAACTGCAATGAGGAACAGACCTCCGAAAAACATCACGTATTTTGGCTTTTTCTGGATACATCCTGGAAAGTAAATTTTCTCTGTTGCCATCAGGGCCAACAGATACTCTAAATCATTAATTCCCTCTGCAATCTGATTACTTAATGTTCTGTAGTCTTGTTCTTAAACCATTGTCACTGTTGGCGTATGTTTTTAAATATGTTCTTTTATCTGGTCTTATCTGGATTTTTAAACTATTTTTTATCTTGTCCTTTTGTAGTTTATTGACTGTTCCACGTTTAGCTCCCTTGTATCATTTATCTTTGTGTTCTAATGTTTCCTGTGTTTCTCCGTGTGTAAAACTGCCCCAAATTAATTA
>NW_020858683.1:0-692 GCF_000972845.2 Larimichthys crocea | reverse complement strand
GAAGCCACCTGAGCAAGATTAACATGTGGTTTATCTGTTTTGAGGAACGTGCTCATTTTTATAACCTTTGGGTGGACCTTTTTAAAAAAAATAAGGATTTGTGGAGTTCAGAGAACTTACTTGCTGAGTCAGTTTCTTTATTCATAAATGTGAATGGCAAGTGAGTTTTATGACTTTTCGATTAATTGCATACAGTGCTTGTACTGTACATTCACTGAAACCCTGTAATCCACAGAATATAACCTACAGTGATAACAGGAACAGCACCAACATGTTCCCTATTAAGATTGTGCACAATGTTATTGGCAAGACTATTCAACATGCATACATGGTTATAAATTATAGATATTTACAACAACAACAATAACAACATAATAAAACATGAAAACTACTCACTCTGTTATCCTAATATGAACCTGAACCACTTGTTTCATGTGTGACAAAAATTTTGTTTTGAGCATGGAAATATTCTCCTGATTTGACACAAGGCATTTATAATTAAGATGGCTGTTAAACAAGGTTATTTAGGATGCTAATAGCAAATAAGTTGTTATCTTGGATAAGACAAGCTTGTGCATCTCAATAAAAAAACTATTGACTAATCTGCTGACTGCAGAGCTAGTATTTTAAGACGGATTCGTAAATATGAACACATGCATTTTTATTTACCAAAGTATGGAAGGTGGACTGAT
>NW_020858682.1:0-598 GCF_000972845.2 Larimichthys crocea | reverse complement strand
GAACAGCTGCGAAGGCTGGTTGCAGGAGAGGTGGCCAGAAATATCAACTGCAGACTGGCTGTGCGGTCAACCTCTTCCAAACAAACGGAGGAATTTGTCGAGATTGAAACACCTCTGGCAAACGAAATGGTTAGAAACATCTCCAAGATCTTTACTCAGAACCTGCTCAGGAAGAACTCTTCTGAGACCTCTGAGGAGGAGGAGGAGGAGGAGTACCTGGATAGTGATTTTTCACGTTCATCCTATCAAGATGACATCACTACGTTAAGCTCTGTGTATTCAGACCTCGCCAGCTCTCTGCTCCCAATGCCTCCAACAAGCATCCAAGAGAAGTTTTCCAAAGGAGAGAAGACCTTCCTTGCTGTGCTGCTTGCAAAGGTTCTGGACCACGTCACTGAGTGCACAAAGACTTCGATTTTGGCCTTGGACTTTGACGGAATTTTGAACGAGCTAATTGAGACTGTTGAGGAAGCAAGTTTTCCAGCAACTTGTGGAAACCTCCACCTTTCTATGTATAACAGTCTCTGTAAGGAATTTGGGTCTGCAAAACTGTTGCAGGCTGCGATCATGTCTGAGGATCTGGCATTTGCAGAAGCTT
>NW_020858681.1:0-559 GCF_000972845.2 Larimichthys crocea | reverse complement strand
CCCTAAAATATACAGCACGCAGAACGGCTGCACAACAGCTCCGCTACAGAACGGCTGCGTACTCAACTCCAACTCACACATAATCCGTTTGTGATGCACTCAGGTGCGTCTCTGCCGGCCATCTAGATCTCGCGAATTCACGCATAATCGCATGATATTGCCGTCTGTAGTCTCTTTGACTCCTGCACTGGCATTCCACGCTGCATCTTTTTTCTGGTGTCCTTATAAAAAGGATGTGAGGTGTCATAAATGATTACGCCTGAAAACCCCTCACCTGTTGACTTCAGGTCGGCCCCGCCCATTATGACGTGTTCTTGTAATGAAATTATTCTTAAAATCAACCGGGGTTGTATTTTGTATTATTTTATTTCCTTACGCACGGTCTGCCCTGTGCTGAATTTATACGTCCGTCAAAAATAGAAGCTCTGTGTATGTGTTGCAGAGGGCTGCCGGTTGCTACAGTCGTTCCAGAGCTGTGACGCAGCGGGGACGGAGACTGTGTGAGCTGACACATTGACTAACACTGAAACTTTGAAAGTGTGTCTAATTCTCCTTGGCT
>NW_020858680.1:46570-47047 GCF_000972845.2 Larimichthys crocea | reverse complement strand
GATACAAGCCTCATTATCTTTCACGTAGAACTTTGAGAGGCACGATTCTGAGGTTCGCCAGAACCTATCCAGTTTCATGTGCCACAGCGCCAGCACCCAGGAGCGTTTTTATGCCCTTCATAAAAACCTGAAGAGGGCGAAGCAGATCAGGGATCTGTTTGTCTGTCTGGCAGTCCAGGAGACAACGGACGATGCTGCTGCTGCTCCTGCAGAGGTGGAGGAGGAGAGCAAAGTAAGTTGAAACCATGCGATTGCTATCACACCATAATACACATTCACTGAGCTAATTGTGTTTCTGTTCTTCATTCTGAAGGAAACACCAAAGAAGATGCTGGCTGCCCTCTCAAACACGGTCAAGAAAGTCAAGGAGAAGGTGGGCCTCTCCCCCAGACCCCTTAAGAAGAGACCTGTGGTCCTTGTGAAAAAAACGTGTGTGTGTGTGTGTGTGTACAAAAAAAAATGTTCGAGTTCATATAT
>NW_020858680.1:31963-46260 GCF_000972845.2 Larimichthys crocea | reverse complement strand
CCCCCCCCCAGCCCACACACCCTCAGCAGCAGCAGCAGCAAAAGTCTGCCAAGAGGAGGCTGGCTTTATCCACAGACGCTCCCGCTGAGGTGAGAAGATAACCGATTAGAGTGATACAGTACTGTAATCTTTTAGCCGATTAGGCCAAAGTATGTCACTCAATCATGTCTCATTATTGTTGTTCTCTCTTTACCCAGGAGACCCACAGTGCTGAGGCCCCCAAAAAGAAGGCCAAATCCAAAAACATCTCTCCCGAGGAAGCTGCCACGCCTGTGGCTTCCAAAGAATAGGAGGCGGTGAGTGAGATGGATTAGTTCATCAAACCCATTTTTTTTCTCATCTCATATATATTTTATGTTTTATTAGTTTTTTTCCTCTCTCCTCGCTGTTAAAAATGATATAAAAATGTTAAATTATGTTTAAAATTTCCTTAAGTTTTTTTTTTTTAAAGTTCACTGTTTTGTTCAAAATGTTCCCATGTATGTTATAAAATTAATTAAAATGATTTCTAATAAAATCATTTTATGTATTTCCAGAGTGTGTATGGAATTTATTTAATGACCAATTCTGACATTACGGTATTCATGTTAAGGGCTAGCTGGACTATTAACCCAGATGCTGACACACAAGGGAAGCACATAGATGAAGTTAAACTAGTTTATTATTTTTAAGGCAGGTTTGGTCAGGGGCCGGACAGGGATGACACAGGCAGAGTCTCCCCAGGAGGCTGGATCCAGAGCAGGGCTTGGTGGAGCAGGCGAGGGCAACAGGTCAGGAAGTCAAGGGCTGGAGAGCAGAGCAGAGCAGGATACAATCTACAGGGGAGATCACAAAAAGTCAGCACAGGAAAAACCATCAGAACAATATCTGTGGGCTTTATGCACAGTACTAACAGATCAGTGGCTACGATCTGGCAGCGTGGTAGTGGCAGGGCTGAGTATAAGTAGGTTGCAGGATGATTGCAGGATTGGGTGCAGCTGGTGGTTCCTGCTCTACTCTGCCTCCAGCACACCTGAAACAATCACACACAAAGACTGGGGACAGGACAATTAACCCCTGGAGGTAGGAGTGGCAGAGGCGTAGTAACATCTTGAGGCAGTGTGTGGGACTGAAAACCTGAGTTTAACATGCAGTATTTGCTGAAAATATTGTAATTATTAACTGTTTTAATGTTTTCTGAGACTGAACTTTGTGTCAGTGATGTTGATTGCCAATGGAGGTTGTGGATACGGACCAGCCGAGACCCTGCTGCGGCAGCGTCGCACCACTTCAGTCCAGGAAGGTTGGGGCCAGGTGTTGGCTCGGTTCGGTGTGGAGCTCTGAACTGGAGCATTTGTCCCGTATCCGCTGTAGACCCCTGGATCGGCTGATGGTGTCTGGATGGCTATCGGCAGCGTTGAGGTATCCAGGCCTGATGCAGCAGCCCTGGTGGTGCCCACTGTCTCCACGTCCAGCTCCTGGTCCATAGAGAGGCCGCTCTTTTCACATGGACGGTCCTCCGGGCGGGCAGTTAAAGTGCCGGTGTGCATTGTTGCCTGCCAGGGGAGGGTGGCCACGGAATCCGAGACCACCGGAGACATGGGTGATGGTGCAGGTGGAGCAGTGAAAGTTGAGGACTGTAAATGTGAGAGATGTTTTGACTGGGCAGCGGCAACTGAGACAAAGCCCTTGATCAGCTGATCCCTTTTTCGGAGCTCCGACTCAAGACGATGGATCTCATTCTTCAACTGTGAGATGGTGCAGTCCACACACACAGCCATGGCAGTTGGTATTGTCCAAGTAAGACTCAAAGTTAAAGATAAATAAACTTTTAAAAAACAAAGTATGGTTAAAATAATCCAGCGATCTGTAAAAGCTTTAAAGCAGGTTTTGTCTGGCCGAGTAGCAGCGTGTGAGTCTGTGTTGGTATCGAACTGATCGAAAACCAACTACTTGTCACACCGCGGTGAGGTCAAGCTGGGTTTTTGTTATGTCTTGTCATTTCCTGTTTTATTTTGAAAGTTAACTCTCCTCTCGTTTCAGGTCACTTGCCCTTCCTCATGTGTCACCGGTCTGATTGTCTTCCCCGCCCTGATTGTTTCCACCTGTTCACCATTACCCTGTGTATATATTGTCTGCGTCTCCCTTTGTCTTGTGCCAAAGTGTTTCGTCTTTCTTAGCGTACACCCAAGCCCTTTTGCTCACAGTTCATAGCCACAGCTCCTTAGCTCAGTAGTCTTTGTTTTCTTCCTCGTACGAGTGATTTTCTGTTGTAATTCATAGTCTAGCCTTTTGTTACCTTGTTTCTAGTCAAGTGTGTTTTCAGCCTCGTTTTTGAGCGCCTTTAGTTGTTTTTTCATAGTCTTTTGGTTTTCCTCCTTATGAGTGATTTTGATTTCGTTAATCTTGTATACGATTAGTCTTAGCCTTACTTCCTCGTTGAGAGTGATTTTGATTTTGTTATTTAGAGTAGTTCAGTAGGATGATTTTTTTCCGTCCTCCCTTTTTTCATCCTTTGGAGTGTTTTTGTTTGCTTCAGTTAGGGCCGGTTTCAATAGCGCATCACTCAGTTTCGAGGGATTTTCCTGATCCCGCGCGTCTAACAAATAAAACCAAGCTTACATTACTAACCGGCCAAAACTCTGCTTCGGAGTTTCACTCACTTCGAGTCCCGGCCGGACAGTACACTTTTGGCCAGAAATGGACTCACAGGAGGCTGGCCAGGAGACGGTGCGCTACGGGATCAGAGCCAGCGCGCCCTCAGGAGGAGCTTCAAGGCGATGGCATCGCATTATTTTCGGTGGAGCTCCTCGTGCCAGGTGAGAGAGCTGGTGCAACACACCTAAGTGCGGACCACCCAGCCCACCTCGGCGCCGGAGCCTCCAGCGCTGCAGCGGCCGCCGTCCCAGGGCGCAGGGTGGAATCAAGCGGCGCACCCGGACGTTTCTTCTCTGGGACCAGGCCAATGCAAAGCTTTCCTCACGGAATTGCTCCAGCGCCTTGGAGCAGGCTCCCTCATGCTTTCACCACGGTAATCCAAGATCGCATTCGGTTTCCCACCTGGACCGGGAGAGCCAGCTTTGGGCCAACCCTGCCGAGTGGGCTTCTGACATCGCCACTTTTGTTTCCTCATCTTCACGGACTAATCGGTCCCCTCAGAGGACATTTGACCCAGGTGTCCTACCGTTTTTCTAAAAATTAGCATGCTGTGGTCGATTGGCCCACACCTGGGAATAAAAAATTAAGGGCCCCCAAAAATGTTCATCAGTTCCTTGGGTTTTGTAACTTTGACAGGCGGTTCATCAGGCTATTAGCGCAATAGCTGCTCCTCCGTCCTGCTCTTCCTACACCCTCCACAAAGTGCATTTCCTCTGGTCTCTCAGAAGCTGTGCTTGCCCTGTTGCGAGATCTCAAACAATCGATTTTCCTCGGCCCCCAATCTCAACCGCTGCCAGATCCTCGAACGTCAAGTGTCGTGGAGTGTAAGATGAGGGTGGGACAATGGGCCTCGTGAGCGAGAAGGGGGTAGAATGTCGGGTGGGAGGGGGACCCGTCCTCAGGAGTCGTGAGAAGTCAACACGAAGCGGTCCTGATGCAGGATGTGGGATAAGATGGGATCAAGGCCCTTGTGGCTTGAGAGAAGTCCTAACGGTGGCCAAGAAACACGAGCGACATAGTCCAGCCAAGGTGGAGGCACGGAAAATTCTAGGAGGCCTATACCGGTCACAGGACAGGTTGGGCTACACCGGAGCGATGTGCTTCTGCTGGCGTCAAGCTTGCTTTGAGAGTGGAGAATCTTTTCGGCCGAGGGTGCGCGGACCATCCATTTATGTTCTGGACAGATACAAACCTAGTAGTGTCACCACGCGGTGAGGTCAAGCTGGGTTTTTTCGTTCAGCGTATCTTGTGCCTTTCCGCCTTTTACGTGTGTTGTAAAGTGTAACCTCTCCTCTCGTTTCAGGTACACTTAGCACCTTCCATCTGTGTCACCCGAGTCGCATTGGTACTTCCCCCGCCCTGATTGGTTCCACCTCCATTTCACCCATTACCTTGTGTTATATATTGTCCTGCGTCTCCCTTGTGTCTGTGCCCAAAGTGTTTGATGTTACCGTGAGCTTCACCAAAGCCTTAGTTCATTTGCCCACAGCACACAGTCCTTATAGCTCTAGTGTTTTTTTTTCTACCTTCCGCTACACGAGCTGTATTTTTTGTTTTGTAATTTCATAGTCTCCCTAGCCTTTCGCTTATGCTCGCGTGGTTCCTTTTGTTTCTTCCTCCTGCAACTAGAGTGATTTGTTTTGTTGCTATTCTTGTCTAGACCCTTTTGCGTTTCCCAAGTGTTTAGTCAGTGTTTTTGTCAGCCTCCTAGGAGCGTCTTCAGTTAATGTTTTCAGAGTCTTTTGCGTGTCTCCTCAGTTGTGAGTGATTTTGTTTTGTTACATCTTGTATATATACGTGTTCAGGAGTTTTTGCCTCCTCGGAGGTGATGATTTTTTGTTTCTCTTAGTTTGAGGCCTATTTTGTATAGGCCTCTCTTATCTATTTTCGTGTTCGTAGACCTGATACTAAACTAGCGCCTCAGCCCACCTGCTGCATCCGAGGTCACCATTTGAGTCCGGCCGGACATAGACCAGTACATAAAGACAGTAAAAGACCTCAATTCTCGCCAGGCCAGGGGGCGCTATTTTTTAAAAAAAAACAAAAAACCGATATCCTCCCCCTCCTTTTCTCCTCTCATACAGGCCAGGGTCACCGAACTCAAGCAACCAACTGTCTCGCACTCGTCTCGTTGAGCCCTGAGCCTGTTGCAGGGATCACAGAAAGATCCTCCACCACGTTCTGTGTGGTTTGAGCGCTGACCTGGCAAATAAAAATGAGGTTAATCAGGCTAATGGTGAGGCTCCGGTCACCCTAAGTGGTGTCCAGAGAATCGTTTGTGTTGTCCCGGTTTGATAGTGCCCCACAGGTGAATCCCTGGCGCCAACACCCTGCGCTGCTTTCCTGCCATCCGGATCAGAAGAACGTGTCGCCATCGCGCCGGAGGTTCTGGTGGCCCTCCATGGAGCCGGAGGTTTCCGGGTATTACGTAGAGGGGGATGTTCGGATCCCTGCGCCCGGAACAGACGTCCTCCGGGTCACGCATGGGTTCCTCCTGCAGCACTTCCCATCCCTCCAGAACCGTGGCGACATCATCGAGGGACTTCTGTCACGGCTCGCCGGTATTTCTCAAGCAACACCACTGTACTACACAGTGGTGACAGGTTTCTCCAAGGATGGCTATATTCCTTGCTTTGCCTAAACGCCCTCCGCCAAAGAAACGCGGAGATCATGATGATGCAATGTTTTCAAGTTCACGGATTTCCGTTCCCAAAGACAATTGTGTCAGACCGGGGCCCCCATTTCATGCTCAGGTTCTGTAGGGAGTATTTAACTTTTGGGTCAACTTCCTTTGAGCATGTTGCTACTTAATGCAGATTCAGCCGTGCCACAAAGCCAGGTGTTCCTCATAACTTGGTGGACTTTTCTAACTGCCTTGAGAAGAGCTGAGTGTCAAGCCATCTGGCCCACCAGACCCGTGATAGGGAGGGACCCCTAGAGCAACGAACCCCATAAAGCCCAGCTTCTCAAAGCCCTTAACCCAGTGGCACTATACTTCATGGCACTAGCCATCCTCAAAGTCAGACCAAGCGCCTTCAGTTGAGTCCGCTCACGTCAAAGCCGACATGCCCTTACTGTAGTGCCTCTGGCACATCAATAAGTGTCTGTCCCAGTATTTTCGGCAGCTGTCAAGGGATGCAGTTAAGAGGTCGATACAAGAGAAGGACGTTGCTGGAGATGTGCTCATGAACACCGAGCACGGAACTGTGATTTAGAAATGCTGCCCAAAAGTGCAATGGCACGCACCTTGGAGTCCTTCATGAGGTGAATCAGCCACAAAAGTGATTCAAGCACCTCCTGCCTCATCCGTTCCACGCTGCAGCACAAGAGTCCTTCTGAAAGTGTCAAGGTTCTTTTAAGTTACAGGGGGGGAGAAACCTGGAAACTTATGCAATATTAGACGATGGGTCGGAGAGAACCATGCTCTTAGCCACTGCAGTTACTTCTCTTGGGCTTGAGGGGGCGGCTGAGTCTCTCATGTTGAAAACTGTCCGCCAGGGACTGAGACTCTACTGGGCACTACAGTCACTTTCAACATTTCCTCAGCAGCAATGCAGATAAGAAATTTATTATTAAGGATGCTTTACTGCTGAGAATCTGAGCCTTGCTCCACAGTCTTATCCTGTGTATGTCCTCCAGAGATTCAAGCATCTGCATGGCTTACCTCCACAGCTTTTCGAAAGTGCAACCTCTCCTCCTTATTGGTTCAGATCATCCTCATCTTGTGTGTCCTGTAGAACGAGTCCGCTTGGGTCCAGGGGGCGGCCCAGCAGCTGTGCCCACATGTCTTGGTTGGGCTTTGCAAGGACCCACAATGCTTCCTGAAGATCTGCCTGACAACCCAGATTGTTTTTCACCTAAAGCCAAAAGATTAGAATCCAGTCCTTGTTTATTTCTTGTGCATCCCCAGAGGCAGACCTTTATCATGCTGTCGAAAGGCTATGGAAAATGGATGTATTGCCTTATCAAAGTGAGAAAGTCATTACACGTTCCAAACAGGACCAGGAAGCACTAGCTCAGCTGGAAAACTACACTGTGAAAGTGGAGATCAACAGAGTTGGTCGCTATGCAACCCCCCTAATCCACACATCTGAAGATCTCCAAACCCAAGCTCAAAGGAATCGTCCTGCCTGCCCTCAGACGCATGGAGCGGAAGCTGATGAAGAATCCAGAGCTAGCAGTTATTTACAATAAAGAAAATAAACAAGTTGCTGGAGGTGGCTAGTGAAGTAAAACTCAGTCCTCAGAAGTGGTCCCAAAACAGTGATCATCATGGTACATACCACACCACTGTGGAGCACAATGGCAAACAGCGCCTAGTGTTCAACTGCTCATTCCAGTACCAAGGGCAGTGCTTAAATGACTGTCTTCTTCCTGGCCCAGTTCGGGCCCGTCTTGATGGTGTTCTGCTGCGCTTTCGTCAGCATTCTGTTGCCATTTCTGGTGATATAAAAGCCATGTTCCACCAGGTCAGATTGCTGGCTGAGGATAGACCATTACTCCGTTTCATATGGCGAAATATGCAACGCGAGGAGCCTGCAAAGGTTTATGAGTGGCAAGTTCTGCCATTCGGGACCACCTGTAGTCCTTGTTGTGCTACATATGCTCTTCAGCGGCATGTGAAGGATGGAGGAGAAGAAGACATTGAACGTCCAGTCCTGCAGTCCTTCTATTGGACAACTGCCGCAGAGCTTCCCCACTGAAGGGCAGGCCAAAAGTTTCCTTGACCGCCTGCGGCGCACGGCTTGCTACTGGTGGTTTTGAGATCCGACAATGGATCAGTAACCTTCCTTCAGTCGTTCAGCACCTTCCCAAAGAGGCCCGATCAGAGAGCACTGAAATGTGGCTCATCCAAGACCACACTGACCCATGGGAAGGAGCCCTAGGTTTAATCTGGTATTGCTCTTCAGACACCTTGGGATACAAACACAAACCAGTTAGTTATCATCCTCTTACCCTCAGGAACGTGTACGGATACTGGCCATGCAATATGATCCCTGGGGTTCCTATCCCCATTCACCACCAGAGCAACAAGTTCTTCTCAGAAACTGTGGTCTACGGAGCGGGACTGGGATGACCCCTGCCTTTCCTGATGCTTCGTAAAGGCCGGAAGTTCTGGGAGGAGGAGCTTCCACAATTGTCCAGAATCAGCCTCCCAAGAAGATGTTTGGATCACCGAGGACCACGATCTTTCAATGACCAGAGACACTGCCATGTGTTCTGTGATGCCTCTGAGCAGCATATGGCTCTGTTGCATACTTACGGGGACAGTGGACTCTCAAACCAACAGGTTCAAGTCTCCTGTCATGGACGTCAAGAGTGGCACCAAGACCGGGCAGCTCACTTACCCAGCCTAGAGCTGTGTGTGCTCTCACATGGAGCCCATTCGCAAGGATGCTCAAAGCAGAGCTCCCCCCTCTCCTCTCCACCGTCTAGTGATGTGGAAGACTCTACACCGTCCTAACCCTGGCTGCAATCGATGTCCTGCCAGTATAATATCTTCGTGTGGCCCATCGTATCACAGAGTCCTGAGCACACTGCTGCTTCGACTGGAGTTCTACGATTCAGCAAGCAACCCTGCAGGATGATATTACTATGGGAAGGAAAACCCCTCAAAGAGGCTGCTGCACCCCCACGATGGAATCAGGGCCTCCTTTCTGTACTTGCCTCCTTATCAGTGGCCCTTTAAATCCATCTCACCTATTACTGAAGCAACCACAGAGTATGAGGAATCTGTCTTCTGTGGTACTGCTCATGTACTGCCAACCTAGTGTTCCTCCGAAACTGCCTGCAGTTCCCAGTGCGGGAGGATTGGGGTTCGCACCTCTCCAACACATCCTTTCCATCCTTGGATGCAGATCCTCAGGCTCCTGACATACCCTACGTGCGAAACTCTCTCCTCCAGCATGCACAGCAGGAAGAGTTCCCGAAGAATATGCTCTGCTACAGGCTAACAAACCCTTTCAAAGCAAGTCCCCTGAATAACTTGGCCCCTGAATTTGATCATACCCAAACCTAATCAGAGTGGGGAGGTCGGTTGCGCATAAAGTGAGGATCTGGATTATAGCAAATGCACCCTGTGGTCTTGGATCCAAAGACAACTACTCACACAGCTGTGCATCAAGGTCATGGCAACGGTTAAACTTCCTGGCCCAGAGATGAGTTTTTGCCAGCCTTAAAGAAGGAACTATTGGATTTTGCGAGGGAGACACGCGATAGGAAACATCAACTTCATGTATTGGCACTGTAGAAAATGGAACGCCAGCCCCATGATTCCTCGGCGTGCTGACTTTGCCACCATCCGCTGCGGCTTTTCAAGCCTCCCTTTGGTCCACTGGATGGATTGCTTTGGGCCTTTCTGATCAAAGTTGGCCGCGGCGGGGGGGGAGAAGAAGATTGGGGGATTATCTTTACAATGTCTCACTACACATGCATTCACATTGACCTTTCTCAGGCCGGACCCTGTATAGCTTCCTCATGTCTTTCCGCACGTTTGTGCACGGCGTGGAAGTCCCTGTGAGGTGCATTCTGATCATGGCACCAAACTTTGTAGGAGGAGGAGAGAGAGTTTGAGAGGCCCTTGATCAACTTGACCGACCTCCAGGATCAATTAGCCAAATACCAAAGTCGCTTCGGGAAATCCACCAAACGCTCCTCACTTCAGGAGGAACTTGGGGAAAGGGAGGTTGAGAGCAATTAAATCGGCTTGCTGTGTACCTTGGGTGACCAAGTTGTTACTGAGGAACGTGTTGAGCACTGTGTGCTTATAGAGGTGGAGGAAAATCTTTAAAACTCAACGCCCCTTGATACCTATCATCTTGATGTGTCTGACCCCAATCCAGTCATCCACACTCTTCTTCCTCCTGACAGACCCTACTTGGAAAACTCTTTCTCTCCAGCATGCACAGCAGGGAGTTCCAGAGAAGAATATGCTCTGCTAACAGGCTAACACACCATTTCAAAGCAACGTCCCCCTGCAATAACTGGCCCTGCATTTGATCCTACCACAAACCTAATCAGAGTGGGAGGTGTTGCGCAAAAAGTGAGGAATCTGGATTTATAGCAAACATGCACCCCTGTGGTCTTGGATCCAAAGAACTACAACACAGCTGTGATCAAGGATCATGACCAAACGGTTAAAAACTCCTGGCCCCAGAGAGAGTTTTTGCCCAGCCTAAGAAGGAACTATTGATTTCGAGGGAGACAATCATAAGGAAACACTCAACATTCATTTGTATTTGACTGTAGAAATGGAAAGCCAGACCCCTGATTCCTCGGATGGCTGATTGCCACCATCTCGCCTGCGGGCTTTTCAAGCCTCCCTTTTGGTCAATGGGAATGGATGCTTTGGGCCCTTTCTGATCAGTGGCGCCGCGGCGGGAGACAGGAGAGAAGAAGAGATGCGGGGATTATCTTTAAATTCTCCACTCACCATTGCATTCACATTGACCTTCTCTCAGGCCTGGACACTGATTCTGCTTCCTCATGTCTTTCGCCGTTTTGTGCACGCGTTAAACTCCCTTCGGTGCATTTGATCATGGCACCAATTTGTCGAGGAGGAGAGATGAGAGAGAGTTGCAGAGACGCCTTTGATATCAACTGACCCCGACTCCAGGATCATTAGCCCAATACAAAAGTCTGCTTTCGGGAGAAATCCACCAAAACGCTCCTCACTTCGAGGAATGGGAAAGGGGGTGAGAGCCATTTAAATCGGCTCTGCGTGTGTGTGACTCTGGGTGACCAAGTCTGTTCTGAGGAAGTGTTGAGCACTGTGCTTATAGCGGTGGAGGAAATCTTAACTCAAAGCCCCTGGATACCTACATCTGATGTGTTCTGACCCCAATCCAGTCACTCCCATCTTCTCCTCATGGAGGGGCTGAAGCAGCCCTTCCTCAAGTTATGTCTGCCCATCCTGACAATCTGAGAACAAGGACGTGGCGCACAGCCAGGGGGTACTTGCTGATCATTTCGGGCAAGCTTCCTGAAACTATTATCTGCCAACACCCTCCAACCCGACAAAAAATGGAAAGTGGACAACCCAAATCTCACTGTGGATACTGTGGGGGTCATGGTGTGGACCAAACATCTACCCCCCGTGCTTCATGGCCAATAGTAAATTCAGAAGATCTCCCAGGCTCGGATGAAGGTCAAGAGTGGCCGCAATAGTGGTGAACAGGAAAGACTTATGTGCGTCCAGTCAGCGCGGCTAGTAGCCTCCCCAAGTTCACGGATGCATCCGATCTCCTCCAAACTGAGGATTTTCTCCAAGTCAAATATGAGCCCAACATATTTGAGGGGCGTGCCTGTGTAGAACAAATCCCTGCCTCCTTTCACCTCCCCTCAAGGGAGGCGGAGCCCTCAAGTCTTTTAGGCAGCCAGCTCACCTGTGTGAGGCCTTTTCCTTAATGGAGAACAAAGGAGCTGGGCTGGGCCTCATCATCACCCTCCCTCATCTCAATGTTTGAGCTGGTATTGAGTGAGTTTATCCCTTTTTTGTTCCCACACCACTCATAGTATATTCCGTAGGTAATCTATAATATAAATGTTAATTCCCCATTTCCTCTAGATGTTTAGATTAAGAATCTTTGTTCAATTGTTAATGACCCTTAAGTTTGACGTGTGTGGATTATATTCTGTGTTCTATTATTCTCTTCCACCACGAAAACAACCAGCTAACAAATAAAATGACGAATCAATTGGTTCCCCTGTGGTTTGATGCACATGCTTTTGTTCTGATCGACATCCATTGTGTTTGATTCACCAAGCCTCGAGCCAGTTTATTACTCATACAAACCCAAAGCAATATTTACAACGTACCGTACAACGAAATTGCAGACTCAGTTGTCCTCAACTAATAATATGACAAGTGGGGGGGAGGGCAGGGACAGGAAGGGTAGTTCCCAAAGGAAAGAAGAAAAAAGGGATTACAAGGGATGGGGAGAGGGGGAGGAGAAAAACAGAACGAAACACCCTAGTTGTGCTCAATGTAGGGTACACTCTGGGAGGGACAAAAACACCTCAGCAGTTATAGCACATCTACAATCACCACCTACAACATGAGAATTTCACTATCCAACAGGGGAGAGGGGATGGCGGAGCTTGAGTTTCCAGACAAGACACGCAGCCATCTGGTCTGCAGCCAGAGGGCGCTGGACCACCAGACCCTGTCAGCGGGTGGATGGGGGTCGGGCAGTGATGAAAAGACCTATCTGTAAGTCTGGATGTGTGGCGTAGGCCTGGAGACGTGCCTGCCTGCCCGTAATCATGGAGTCCTCACGTCCGCAGATTTTGTTATGGCGTATGGCCTGGCAATGGATCCGCAATATTGAGTTAGTGGTGACGCGTTTTTTTACTGATTTAATGTTTTGCATTCGCTGTTGTGACCAAGGAGGCCAGCAAAGCACCCATATTCAACGATAGCGCCAGTCTCGGTTGTGGCCACCTCTCACGGCTTCGGAAGGAAACTACAAGTCGGTGTTACATTAACGTCCCTGATTACATGCTATCACTTCCGGTTAAGGACTTTCAAATAAAGATTTTCAATTTGGTGTAAATAGTCATTTTAAATTGTTTTTATTAGTTTTAAATAATAAAAACTCAAAATTCCTTGTTCTGACTGTTCATCAAGAACCTGAACCTTTTGTAGCCTCCTCCCTCTGTTGCAGGTGGAGGTAGTGAATTGATCTTAAGTTTGTAGTCGTTGTTTACTTCCTGTTGTGTTTGAAGCTACATCTTCTTCATTCTTGTTGGATATTGATGAGCTGACAGTTCAAATACACTGAGAACAGCTGTGTTTGTTTACGTTCTGTCAGTGGCTTTTTTCCCCAGGCAGAGCAAAGTCACACATAACAGTATGCTAAATTTCGTGTTGCGACCTTCTTCAAAATAAACAAAGGCAGTGTGGGCGCTTGCCTGCCTCAGTCCTGTTGATGTGATTTGTAATGATCTGTCCACATTTTTCTTACTGTATTAGCAGTTTCTGTGTTCACTGACAATAAACACCCCCCTCTTCTCTACCCCATTAGTACATTCCAGGTTCCTCCACCTATACATCATTAGACTCCTCTCCACTTCCTTGTTGGACCAGTCACCATTTTACCCGGTAACAATGGATGGCGGCACTATGCTCCAAACATTGGGTCACTGCTATTGACATCATAAGTGAATTTGAATGGATTAAATATATTCAGCGCTGAACGTGTGGCTGTTCTCTTTCATAACTTATATCAGTGCACACTGACTATTAATTTTACTGTATGTGTGTATGTATGTTTTTCGTAGTCTGTTCGTTCGTATGTATGTTCGTTTGTTGTATGTTCATATCTATTTATGTATGTATGTTCGTACGTTCGTATGATGTCGCATTATGTTTATTATAACTACTTTCAAATCCAGATGAAATGTATCGAAATATACTTTGGACTGCCTAACCAAACTGAAAATTATTACTATTTCAAGTTTACCATGACAATTACACTCACCTTACAACGAAACAATGTTCAGTTTAATTGACAGCTTCACTGTCCCCCCCAACGTTCAAATAACCACCCTCTAAAAACCCGATGATCAAACAGCTCATAGAATGTTTAAAAGGACTGCACAAAAGCTCAGAGTGTCATTGGAAGGAACTGAGGTTGAGTTCAATCCCTGGAAGAAGCCATAAATCTAAAAGTCTGCTATCCAGACGAATAAAAGTGTAAATCTGTAAGAAAACAGTTCCTCACCTCCAACCCAATGGTGAAATAATTTGAGGCATCTTGTCCGACACAGGATTGGATTGGATCCAAAAGAAAGAGTGGCAAACTACAGGTGATCAACTATGTGACTACTAGGCTCAGTTGTAGAGTGTTCCTTGTTAAGCGCAGAAGTTGTAGGTTTGAATCTCTGTTTGAGGTCTGCGTCCAAAAGGAAGCATGTTAAACCACAAGAAAAAACATCCACCACCTCTGTGGCTGCCAATAGCTCACGAATTGCGTAGAGGTGCTTGGAGCTTCTGAAGTCGTGGGTTTTGAGTCTTATGAGGTTGCAGTTGTTTGAAGGCCAACACCCAAAGTTTAGGACCTTAACGAGCTCTCACGGTGAAGTTGTTTGACACAAAGGCTCTTCTGTGGCGTCCGTGTGGGTTTGTTTTCACAACTTCAAGGTACCAAGTTGTGAAAGCACTTGTCGAAATCCCAGTCGGTGCCTGGAGTGCTCTGGACTAGCTGATTGCTAGCTTTATCGAATCATTTGAATATAAAACAAAAAGCTGAATAGCTCAGTGGTAATGATCCGCTGGCTTTGCTGGGGAGGCATCGGTTGTTCGAATCCGGTGGAACCAAGTTCTTTAGAGCTCACCAGCCTGGCGATACATGAATGCTTTGGAACATCATCTGGATACCTCTAAACGCTATTCGCTCTAGTGTCCAAAAATGCAATCAGAACCTGTTATCACAAGCTTGACGGGTAAATGAATGTGCTACGGTGAGGGCGGAGCCAGGACGACAGTTGTCAAGAGGGGTTAACCATTCATTCACGATCCGAAGATTTTGGGTACCAGCTCCACTGCCCAACATACAAGTGGGCAACATACATGACCACAGGACTAACCTGACCTGATAAGTAACAGTAACCACGTTCATTCTGCTGGATGATGATGCAGCTCGGTTCTAATTAATATA
>NW_020858680.1:0-31953 GCF_000972845.2 Larimichthys crocea | reverse complement strand
CTCCTCTAGAAAGCATTCTTAGTTTTACCCGGTGATTGGGTGGGATCTGTTCGCTGGACCTCTTTTAACCCTTACCCCATTTTTTAAAAATCATTCTATCGAGATTGGTGCTCCACGGCGTACGGACATACTCAATTTCAGCCTCTCCTGCTCAACACGCTGTTGTGGCGTCACCAAATATAGGTGTCCCGAACGTTTTTTGTTCCTTTTGAACCTTTCCAAAGGGTTTCTCCGCTTTTTGGCACTCGGGGGAAAAGGGGTTCTCTTCTGATCATGCTACCCTCGTCTATGATACGTCATTACCCAAATATCCGGAGATAGTGACTAGTAAAAGGAAGCGGGTAATGATTTTATCTAATCTGTAGGCAATTATAGATAAGCTTACGCCTTCGCGTTTCTTCATGACAGTGTGACGTGTGCTAACATACAGAAAAGAGCTAGTTGTCAAGCTCTTGAATAACTGAGCTTTCACGTGAATGTGTGCGTGGTATGTTTTTTAATAAAGAGACGCAAAGGTTGTGAGGATCTTTTCCCCTGTAGATCAACAGCTCTGGTTGCAGGCCGCTTTTCCATATCACAATGTTCACCTCGTTAGGCCTTTCTGAAAGTCTATTACTCGCTGATTGGGTTCTGGTTTTGGTGGTCACTCAAGGTTCCACCGAACAGAGCATCCGTCTCAGCAAAACATGTAAAATTTCATGTTTGATTTTTATTTTCTTTCTTTTTCTTCTTTTCCCCCCCTTTAATAATATTTGCGGCCACAAATGCTGCATTATTAAACGTTCATGCTTTCATGTCTACACGCTGAGCCAGTTTTTATATTGTACTCGTGAAATAGTGAGCACTGACGTTTGCTGCGCACTCATGTTTAGTACTCTGTAAACCGTGTTTATACCCTTTTTTTATAAAACGGGCAATTAATACTGGCCGTCTGTAATTGACCCTAATTAACAGTGCGCCTGGACACTTGCCTGGTGACATGCGTTGCGAAACGTGCTCTACACGTGCTGTGATTTCGACCCCCCCCCCCGCTTATATAGCGTGACGTAACGGGATCGATTGCCAGAGCACTCGAGCCGACTGAAGCAGGTTTTTTAGGTCCATTTGTCAGAGCAAATATAAAAGTTGGATATGCGAAAATATTGTAATTATTAACACCTGTTTAATGTTTTCTGAGGCCTGAAATTTGCCGTAAATTGAGTTAATTGGTCTGTTCGGATAAACGACTATTTTACCATTTATTACGGGCGATTATTTACCATGTCTCCGAAGATGGAATTAATGAGGACGGAAGAGCACGCAGCCCAGCAGCCCCCCCCCCCCAAGCCACCCACCCAACCCTCCTTAGCTAGCAGTATATGCACCAGCAAAGTCTGCCAAGAGGGAGGCTGGCTTATTCCACAGCCGCTCCCGTGAGGTGAGAAGCAAACCGCTTAGAGTGAACAGTCCTGTAATCTTTTAGCGATTTAGGCCTAAGTATGCTCACTCATCATTGTCTCATATGTTGTTCTCTTCTTACCAGGAGATACACAGTGCTGAGGGTCTCCCCAAAAAGTCAAGGCAAATCCAAAATACATCTCTCCACTGAGGAAGCGGGCCCTTCGTCCTGTGGCTTCCACAAGGAATAGGAGGGCGGTTTTGAGTGGAGATGGCCATTAGTTCATAATATCCCATTTGTTTGTTTGCTCATCTCATATATATTTATGTTTTATTAGTTTTTTTTTGTTATCTCTTCCCCGTGTAAAAATGATCCTTATTATAAATGTTACAACCCCTTATGTTAGCTTTTTCAAAATTTCCTTACGTTTTTTTTTTTTAATTTAGCTTCATGTTGTTCAAAAATTGGTCCCATGTACTTATAAATTAATATTTCTCAATGATTTCTAACCCTAAAAACTCATTTATGTATTCCAGAGTGTGCCCTATGTCCTCCCCCTTTAATTTCTTTAATGACACAATTCCCGACCAATTACGTATTCATGTAAGGGCTTCTAGCTGCGGACTATCCAACCCAGCATGCTGACACACACGGAAGCACATAATGAGTTTAAAATAGTTATTATTTTTAGGCAGGTGGGTCAGCGGGCTGGACAGGGTGAAACAGCACGGTTCCACACGGAGGCTGGCTACCTTGAGGCAGGGCTTGGGGAGCAGGGAGGGAAACAGGTCAGCGAAGTCATTGGCTGGATGGGAGAGCAGAGCCAGAGGCAGGATACAATTACAGGGGGCGATCACAAAAAGTCAGCACAGGAATTTAAAACCATACACGAACATATCCGTGCCGGCTTTAGGCCAAAGTACTAACAGATCCAGTGGCTACGATCTGGATAGCGTGTAGTGGCTTAGGCATTAGACATATTATACATTAGACGCAGCATTGAGTCTTTTTACGGGTTGGCTCGTTGGTTCGACGATACGTAAAAGGCGCCCCCATATTGGTTTCGCGGCCCAGATTCCCGTAAACTAATACACAGGAAATGGACTGAATTCATAAGCTCCTTTCTACAAAAGTTCTTCAGTTATGTCTCTTATACACCCATCACACATTTATACACTAATACCTATGGGGGAAAACCCACACAAACAGGGGACCACCAAAAACAACGTATGTTTAACTGTTTGTAAACGTGCTGATTATATTAATTGTTTACTCCTCATGTAAGCCACCAAACCAAGTATTTTGTAATTTTTTCTAATGCTGAGTGTTTACAGCTCACTAATGTGGCTCGTATCTACCACCTGTTACGTGACTTGATATTTTGTGTAATCTTGAAACTAAATCATTTAATTCCTTAATCTGTGTCTATAAGAAACCAGATCCTGAAATGTAGATGTGATCTTAGGCAGGGCCCTTTTCCCTGAATAAAGAGCACCAACGCTGCTACATGTACACTTAAACACACATTAGTGTGTGTGACACATAGGTCAAACAGAGGACTACATCCAGTTAGAAACTTTGTATTGAAAAGGCGCTTTATGACCGTTCAGTCCATTTCTTGTATGATTGTTTACTGAGTATCGAGATCGCCCGAACCCAATATGGCGCGCGCGTTACGTCCTGATCACCTCGCTTCAATTGCGGCCCGGTGCTACCTGTATATTTATGTCTCATCGGTGTGCAGGGTGGTATTTTATTATAAGTAGGTAGCAGTATTGGGGTGCATTTTTCTGGTGGTTTGTCCACCGCCTACTCTGCCCTCCAGAACCACCTGAAACAATTCACACTTTACAAAGGCCTGTTTTGGCCGGACAGGGCCAATTAACCTGGGGTAGAGTGGCAGGCGTAGTAACATATTGAGGCAGTGTGTGGGGACTGAAAACCAAACCTGAGTTTAACATTTTGCAATATTTGCTGACACAACTATTGTAATTATTTTTAACCGGTCCCCCTTTAATGTTTTCTGAGAAGGAACTTTTTATTTGTTGTCAGTGTAGTTGATTGGCAATGGAGAGTGTGGGGAATACGGACCAGCGAGACCCTGCGCGGCAGCCGTCGCACCACTTCAGTCCAGGGAATTGTTGGGGCCAGGTGTTGCTCGGTCGGTTGTGGAGCTCTGAACTGGAGATATTTCGTACCCGTAGCCGGCTGTATTTAGAACCCCTGGATCGCTTGTTCCTGGTGCCTGCCGCCATGGCCTATCGGCAGGTTGAGCGTACTCCACAGGACTGACTGCAGATGACCATGGTGGTGCCCAATTGTCTCATAAGTCCAGCTCTTGGTCCATAGATCAGGCCGCTCTTGCACCTATGGACGGTCCTCGGGAGGGCATTTAAAGTCGCGGTGTGCAACATTGTTGCCCTGCAGGGCGAGGTGGCCTTCCCCCCTTTCTTCTCCCCGAAATCCGAGCACCACCGGACGAATGGGGATGGGCGGTGGAGTTTACAGTGGGCCAAAGTTGGGATTCCCTGTATTAATGTTGAGAGATGTAACTGATTTTGCGGCAGGCTGTGTTTAACTGAGGACCAAGCCCTTGATCAGCTGCATCCTTTTCTCGGAGCTCCGCGACCATAAGACGATGGTCTCATTCTTTCACGTGAGATGATGGTTGCAGTCCACCCACACAGCCAATGGGAGTTGGCTCTGCCTTCCCCGCCATATAAGGACTCACAGTAAAGATATAACCGCCAAAACTGTTTGAAAAAAAACGTTATTAGGTTAAAACAATAATCCATGCTCGATCTGTAAACAGCTTTAAAGCAGGTTTTGTTTCTGGCCGCTAGTCGCTTAGCGTGTGTGCAGTCTGGTTTCTGTTGGTTATCGAATTTTTTTCTGATCGAAAACCAACTACTTGTCACACCACGATTGGTTTGGATGTACCCCAAGGCTGGGTTTTTGTTATGTCTCATTTCCTGTTTTATTTTTGACATTAAAGTACCTCCTCCTCTCGATTTCAGGTTTAACTTGCCCCATTCTCCATGTGTCCATAGGTCTGCTTGTCTTCCCCCCTACTGTGTTTCCACCTGTTCACCATTCCCACTGTGTATATATTGTCTGCACGTCTCCCTTTGTTTGTGCCAAAGTTGTTTCTTTCTTCTTAGCGTACAACCCAACGCCCTTTGTCCACAGTTCATAGCCCCAGCTCCTAGCTAGTAGTCTTTGTTTTCTTTCCTCGTTCCGATTGATTTTCTTGTTTAATCATATTTGTCTAGCCTTTGTTTACCTGTTTTCTAGTCAAGTGTGTTTCAGCATCGTTTTGAGCGCCTGTAGTTGTTTTTTCATAGTTCTTTTGGTTTTCCTCCTTATGAGTGATTTTGGATTTTTTCGTTTAATCTTGTCTACGATAGTCTTAGCCTTACTCCTCGTTGAGTTTGAGTGGATTTTGATTTTGTATTTTTTAGAGTCTTTTCAGAGTTTGTTCCTCCTTGGAGTGTATTTGTTGTGCTTCAGTTTTAGGCCGTTTCATAGCCTCACTCAGTTCGAGGATTTTCCCCGCTCTAAACAAACAGCTTCACCTGCCACCAAAACTCTGCTTCTGAAGTCTCATTCGAGTCCCGGCCTGACAGTACACTTTGGCCAGAATGGGACTCAAGCAGAGGCTGGCCAGTGGGACGGCTGCGTACGGGCCTCAGGAGGCCCGCACATCGCCCGTCAGGAGAGAGATTAGACGGCCGAGGCATCGCATTTTTCGGTGAGCTCTCGTTGCTCGGTCTGAGAGAGTGGTGCACCCACCTACGTGCAGACTTCCTTCTCCACCCAGCTTCACCTGCGCGGAGACCGGAGCCCTCCATCAGCTGTTTGCAGCTTGGCTTGGCTCCGTACAGGGGCTAGGGGTGTGGATCAAGCTGGTCGGCCCCCGGAGCGTTTCTTCTGGGAAACCAGGCCAATGCCAAGCTTCCCTCACTGATGCTCCATCCACTTTGGCAGCCCCTCATGCCTTTCACCACGGATATGATCCAAGATCGCATTTCACTGTGTTTCCCACCCCTGACCGGCCCGAGAGCAGAGCTTGGGCCACCGCCCCCCCGCGTGGGCCTTCGTGACTCTTTTTTCACTTTGTTCCTTCTTCACGGACTTAAGCTGCCACAGGATGAACTTTGACCCAGCACCTTTTATGCTCTCACGCTTTTGGTTTGTCTGAATTTAATTTAGCGTTGTGGCTGTTTATTGGCCCCACCTGATAGCCGACAAAAAATTGTTCAGAAGTTCCTTGGGTTTCGCTTTTTTTTTCTTCTTTTCACAGTTTGCGGTTTCATCAGACCGGACTTCTTTCTAGCGCAATAGGCGTATCTTTATTTCTCCCTTTTCCTGCTCTTTTAACCTCCACCCAATTAGGTTGCAGTTCCCGCCTTGTCCCAGAATGCTTGATGCTGCTTTCGATTTTTTTTTTATCATCAAATCACGATTTACCTCGGTTCCACCACTCCTACTCCGTCCTTCGATTCCTCGACGTCAGTTCGTTGGTAGAGGTTGCGACGCCTCTAACGAGGGGATCGGGGGCCATCCTTTCACAGCGGTTCATGAGAAGTCTGGTAAGTCTCATCACCTTGTTTGGCTTTCCTGTCCCCTTGGCGACGATCCCAGCTGTGGTGGAGCGGAAAACTTACGACGTTGGTAACCGGGAGTTGTGGCGGCAAGGCTTCTTTTGGAGGAGTGGAGACACTGGTCGAGGGCGGGCGGGACCCTCCATATTGTCTGGACAGATCACAAAATATTTTCCTAGAGGTCCACACCGCGTGGGTCAAGTGGGTTTTGTTAGGTCTTTCACTTTCCTGTTTTATTTTGAAAGTTAACTCTCTCTCGTTTCAGTCAACTTGCTTCCTTTTATGTGTCATACGGTCTGATTCCGTCTTCCCCGCCCTGATTGTTTCCACCTGTTCCCCCACTTCACCTTGTGTATATACCTTGCTCTGCGTCTCCCTTTGTCTTTGTGCCAAAGTGTTTCGCGCTCCTGTATGCGTGCACCAAAAAGGCCTTAGTTTCATTGCCCCACACCTACCGCTTATAGCCTTAGTGTTCTTTTGTTTTCTTCTCGTACGCGTGATTTTTTGTTGTAATTTCATAGTCTCACCTGCTTTTTTCCCCCTTAGCCATTTTATCACGCTCTAGTTTTCTTTGTTTTCTTCCTCGCAAGAGGATTTTTTGTTTTGCCATTATCTTCGGTCTCTAGCCCTTTGGTTCCAAGTGTTAGTATCGTTGTTTGGTCCGCCTCATAGGAGCGTTGCTTAGTTAATGTTTCATAGTCTTTTGTTTTCTCCTCGTGTGATGTGATTTGTTTGATTTTTGTTACTCCTTTGCTAACGTAGTTCAGAGTTTTTCATCCGCAGGAGTGATTTTTGTTTTTTCTTCTCTTAGTTTAGGCTTCTTCTTTTTATCTCTTCACTTATTTTTTTCGAGGTTCTTGTAGACCTGGAATAACGATCCCCCCCCCTTTTTTTTTTCTTCACGCTTTTTCAGCCCACAATAAATATTGAATCTGGAGTCCTCTTTACTTTTGGTTCCCGGTTTTTCCTCCTGACCATAGAGTACATCATGAATAGCTAACCACGAACCTCAATTCTCGCAGGACCGTTGTGTGGCTATTTCGTGTTTTTTTTTAACCAGACCTACTCAATTCTCTCTCTCCATACAGGCCCAGTGGTCCTACAGAACCCGCCACCCAATGGGGCCATGTTTACGCACTTTTATCTCGTCTATTCGACCATGAGATCGGTTTTGCTTGTTTTTTTCTGTTATTTGTTTGTTGTTTCTCATTTTTCGTGATTTCCAGTCTAACAACGATCCTCCCCACTTTTTCTTGTTGTGTCTTTTTTGTTTGAGCGTATTTGACCTGTGCTAAATAGGAAAAACTGGGTTATAGCACCCGCTAATGGTGAGGCTCGTCCACTAGTTGCGGTTGTCCAGCGGAATCGTTGTTTGTATTAAGGTTAATATGCGCCCACAGGTGATCCACTGTGTATTTTTTTCAACACCTTCGCTGCTTTCCTGCCTCCGGATCAGAAGTTATTACGGATTTATGCCTCTATCCCGGAGGTTCTGTGGCCCTCCATGTTGCACGCCGGAACCTTCTTCTTCCCCCGGTCCTGGAGGTTTTTACTTGTAAGTTTTAGATTGGCTCTATGTTCGGTTGAGCCGGAACAAGACGTCTCTACGTGTTCACGATGGGTTTCCCCTGCAGCCACTTCCCACATCCCCACGCAAGATCCGTTTTGGTCCACTTCTCGATGGACTTCGTCACTGGGGCTCCCTGGTTTCTCCAGGCAACACACTGTCCTCCCAGTGGTGGACAGGTTCTTCCAAGATGGCTAGATCATTGCTTTTGCCTACACTGCCCTCCGACAAGAAAAGAAGAACCGGCTTGAGATCATGATGCTCAATTGTTTTAGAGTTCACGGATTTTCCCAAAGACATTGTGTCAGACAGGGTGGCACCCAGTTTCATATCTTAGGTTCTGGGGGAGTTCATGTCGCCCCTCATCGGAGCCAAAAACCAGCCATTAGACTCGGCTTATCCAACGAGCCTTCTGGACAGAATCCTTCCCCGAAACGTCCTCAATAAACAAATGTGAAACCGGCATCAGTGTATGGGTACACTCTCAACGAATAAATCGAAATGTCCCGCTAGCAAAAACTGTCTGAGGTAGGGTAAGAGTATGCCCATCCAACCTCCCCCTATTTTTCTGCCCAACTCTGGCCACAGGTATTTAACCCCTAGATTTCAACTGTGTATTTGTCTTGTTACCAGCCCTCCTGTATTCGCAGGAAAACCCAGAGGGGATGGTGTATGTCTGCCTAGTAAGACATGCCCATGGTCGCCGCTGCCACTCGCCTTGCGTCAGTGCAGCCAAAGCAGTTTACGGTTTTAATCGACCAAGGGATCACGGTTCATCAAAGAAGGAATGCAGAACGCAAGAGGCGAACCGCCCCAGTATTACAGCCAGGACCAGAGAGTGTGGCTTTCCGCCTATCTAGGTGCTCCACCTTAAAGTGCCCTTCATTAAGATAGAAGGCCTCGGCGCACAACGCGGTTTCGTTGGGTCAGCTTTCCATACACAAGCTAAGGCCCTCGACTTAGCAGTTCGTCTTCGCATGCACAGATCCCCTTCCGTGTTCACCCGACCTTTCCACGTAGCGGACTCAAGCCGCCACGAGGAGTCCGTCGGTCCCAGCATGCCCGGCCCCTCCGCCGCCCCCACGACGTGATTTACTGAAGGCGGTTTTTCGCCGGCATCCGGTATTACAAAAGGTCAAGCGCTGTTACTTGGCAGTTACGCAACCGCCGCGGCCGAGGTACAACAGTATCGTCTGTCCTGGACGGGTAGGATCCTAGCCAATGGTACTGAGGAGACGGCTTGGGTTCCCGTCTCGTCATATCCAGACTCTACCCTCAACAGACTCCACCATGGGGACCACCCTGACCAGCACTGGGCCGTCAGGGTTAGGCCCTTTACGTTTATAGAGGGGGGGGTCTGCTCACACCGCCGGTTCGAGGGCAAGCTGGGTTTTTTTTATGTCTTGCATTTCTTTCTGTTTTACTGTTTTGATCTAGTAATAACTCTCCTCCTTCGTTCAGGTCACTGCCCTTCATTCATGTGTCACCGGTCTGATTGTCTCCCCGCCCGATGGTTTCCTTTACCTGTTCACCATTACCCGTGGTACTTATATTGTCTGGTTCCTTTGTCTTGTGCCAAAGCACAGTTTCGTCTTTCTTAGCGTACACCCAAGCCTTTTGCTCACAGTCCTAGCCACACTCATTAGCTCAGCCGTAAGTAGTATCTTTTTTTTCTCGTCAGAGTGATTTTCCGTTTTCTTCCTAGTTAGCTTTTGCTACCCTTGTTCTCGTCAAGTGGTTTTTCAGCTCCGTTTTTGAGCGCCTTAGTTGTTTTTCATAGTCTTTGGTTTTCCTCATTATGAGTGATTTGATTTCGTAATCTTGTATACGATTAGTATTCGCCTACTTCCCCGTCGAGCGTGATTTTGATTTGTTATTATTTAGAGTGTAGTTCAGATTTTTTCCTCCTGGTGATTTTTTGTTTTCTTCAGTTAGGGCCGTTTCATAGCATTCACTCAGTCGCGGATTTCTCGCTCTAAATAAAAAGCTTACTGCCACACTCTCCGTCTGAGTCCTCATTCGAGTCCCGGCTCTGTCCACTATTGTAGTGTCCATCAGAGGTGTCAGGCGTTAACAATCTTCTTGAGCCCATTTAGAGTGTCAGTCGAAAGAGAGGAGAGCAAGATTGAGTGATCGGATGAAACAAAGGCCAAAACATACGTTAACTTTATTTAAACAAGATAAAAACTAGGCCTGTGGGTTTATTTTAGTGTTTAGGAGCGCTTTGTCAAAACCCAGATAACGCCCAAACATTGCGCCTACTGGATTGAGGAGTTGCGTGCTAAAAAGTCAGGAGGGACCAGGGTTTTCCTGTTTTGGTTTTGTGGTTGGTTTGTGTTTGAGGTTTCCTTCCGTTCTCCTTACAATCTAGTTGTCAAGTCGGAAGGGATGGCCAGGAGTACAGGCGGCGGGGGGGGGGCGGGGGATCCGTGACGCGGGAAAGGGGTTCCGGGCAAGCAGAAGGGAGGAGGGGCTGGACAGCGGAGACCTAAAAGGAAAAGAGGATGCGGAGGCAGGACGGAGTGGCGAAAGAAGCAACACGAAAAAGCGCAGGACAGTGTGGCGGATCGAGCTAGAGGGGACCAAACCCGGCGGGGGACCGGGAGACGAGGAGGCGGAAAAGGCAATAGGGTTGGGGAAGCACAAGCCATGAGGAAAGAAAAGGGCCGGAGAAATCCCCTGGGGTTCATCATCCCCATTCACCACCAGAGCAAAAGTTCTTCTTCAGAAACTGTGTCTAAGGGCGGGACTGGGATGACCCCTGCCTTTCCTGATGCCTTCGTAAAGGCCTGGAAGTTATGGGAGGAGGAGCTTCCACAATTGTCCAGAATCAGACTCCCAAGATGTTATGGACTCACCGAGACCAGATCTTTCAATGACCAGGACTGCATGTGTTCTGTGATGCCTCTGAAGCAGCATATGGCTCTGTTGCATTCTTACGGACAGTGGACTCCAACCAACAGGTTCAAGTCTCCTTGTCATGGCACGTTCAAGAGTGGCACCAGACGGCAGCTCACTTTACCCGCCTAGAGCTGTGTTGCTGCTCTCACTGGGCCCAATTAGCAAGATGCTAAAAGCAGAGCTCACTCTCCCTCTCCACCGTCTAGTGATTTGGACAGACTCTCCACCGTCCTACCTGGCTGCAATCCGAGTCCTGCCAGTATAAGATCTTCGTGGGCCCATCGTATCACAGAGTCCTTGAGCACACTGCTTCTTCAGACTGGAGGGTATACAGATTCAGCCAAGCAACCCTGCAGATGATATTACTAGGGGAAAACCCTCAAGAGCTTGCTGCACCCCATCGATGGAATCAGGGCCTCCTTTCCTGTACTTGCCTCCTTATCAGTGGCCCTTAAATCCTCCTCACCTTCTACTGAAGCAACCACAGAGTTTAGAAGTCTGTCTTCTGTGGTACTGCTCATGTACTGCCACCTAGTGTTCCTCCGAACTGCTGCTTCCCGTGCTGGAGGATTTTGGTGTTCGCACCTCTCAACACATCTTTCCATCCTTGGATGCAGATCCTCAGGCTCCTGACAGACCCTACGTGGAAACTCTTCTCCTCCAGCATGCACAGCAGGAGAGTTTCCCAGAAGAATATGCTCTGCTACAGGCTAACAAACCCATTTCAGCAAAGTCCCTGAATAACTGGCCCCTGAATTTGATCATACCACAAACCTAATCAGAGTGGGAGGTCGGTTGCGCAAAAGTGGGATCTGGATTATAGCAACAGCACCCTGTGGTCTTGGATCCAAAGAACTACCTCACACAGCTGCTATCAAGGTCTGACAACGGTTAAAACATCCTGGCCCAGGAGGTTTTTGCCAGCCTAAGAAGGAACTATTGGATTTTGCGAGGGGACAGCGATAAGGAAACATCAACATTCATGTATTGACTGTAGAAAATGGAAAGCCAGACCCCTGATTCCTCGGATGGCTGACTTGCCACCATCTCGCCTGCGGCTTTTCAAGCCTCCCTTTTGGTCCACTGGGATGGATTGCTTTGGGCCCTTTCTGATCAAAGTTGGCCGCCGGCGGGAGAGAAGAGATGGGGGATTATCTTTAATGTCTCACTACACATTGCATTCACATTGACCTTCTCTCAGCCTGGACACTGATAGCTTCCTCATGTCTTTCCGCCGTTTTGTGGCACGGCGTGGAACTCCCTTTGAGGTGCATTCTGATCATGGCACCAACTTTGTAGGAGGAGAGAGAGAGTTCCAGAGAGCCTTTGATCAACTGACCCGACCTCCAGGATCAATTAGCCAAATACAAAGTTCGCTTCCGGAGAAATCCACCAAACGCTCCTCACTTCGGAGGAACTTGGGAAAGGGAGGTGAGAGCAATTAAATCGGCTCTGCGTGTGACCTTGGGTGACCAAGTTGTTACTGAGGAAGTGTTGAGCACTGTGCTTATAGAGGTGGAGGAAATCTTAAACTCAAAGCCCCTTGGATACCTATCATCTGATGTGTCTGACCCCAATCCAGTCACTCCCAATCTTCTCCTCCTGACAGACCCTACGTGGAAACTCTTCTCCTCCAGCATGCACAGCAGGAGAGTTTCCCAGAAGAATATGCTCTGCTACAGGCTAACAAACCCATTTCAAAGCAAAGTCCCCTGAATAACTTGGCCCCTGAATTTGATCATACCACAAACCTAATCAGAGTGGGAGGTCGTTGCGCAAAAGTGAGGATCTGGATTTATAGCAACATGCACCCTGTGGTCTTGGATCCAAAGAACTACATCACACAGCTTGCTGATCAGGATCATGACAAACGGTTTAAAACATCCTGGCCCAGAGAGAGTTTTTGCCAGCCACTAAAGAGGAACTATTGGATTTTGCGAGGGAGACAAGCGATAAGGAAACATCAACATTCATGTATTGACTGTAGAAAATGGAAAGCCAGACCCCTGTGATTCCTCGGATGGCTGACTTGCACCATCTCGCTGCGGCTTTTCAAGCTCCCTTTTGGTCCACTGGGATGGATTGCTTTGGGCCCTTTCTGATCAAGTTGCCGCCGGCGGGAGAAGAGATGGGGGATTATCTTTAAATGTCTCACTACACATTGCATTCACATTGACCTTCTCTCAGGCCTGGACACTGATAGCTTCCTCATGTCTTTCCGCCGTTTTGTGGCACGGCGTGGAACTCCCTTTGAGGTGCATTCTGATCATGGCACCAACTTTGTAGGAGGAGAGAGAGAGTTGCAGAGAGCCTTTGATCAACTGACCCGACCTCCAGGATCAATTAGCCAAATACAAAGTTCGCTTCCGGAGAAATCCACCAAACGCTCCTCACTTCGGAGGAACTTGGGAAAGGGAGGTGAGAGCAATTAAATCGGCTCTGCGTGTGACCTTGGGTGACCAAGTTGTTACTGAGGAAGTGTTGAGCACTGTGCTTATAGAGGTGGAGGAAATCTTAAACTCAAAGCCCCTTGGATACCTATCATCTGATGTGTCTGACCCCAATCCAGTCACTCCCAATCTTCTCCTCATGGGGCGGCTTGAAGCAGCCCTTCCTCAAGTTATGTATGCCCATCCTGACATCTTGAGAACAAGGAGGTGGCGTCACAGCCAGGTACTTGCTGATCATTTCTGGGCAAGCTTCCTGAAATATTATCTGCCAACACTCCAACCACGACAAAAATGGAAAGTGGAAAACCCAAATCTCACTGTGGATACTGTGGTCATGGTTGTGGACCAAATCTACCCCGGCTTCATGGCCAATAGGTAAAATTCAGAAGATCCTCCCGAGCTCGGATGGAAGAGTCAGAGTGGCCGAAATAGTGGTGAAAGGAAAGACTTATGTGCGTCCAGTCAGCCGGCTAGTAGCTCTCCCCAAGTTCACGGATGATCCAGACTCTCCTCCAAAATGAGGATTTTCCTCCAAGTCAAATATGAGCCACATATTTGAGGGGCGGCTGTAGAAAATCCCTGCCTCCTTTCACCTCCCATCAAGGGAGGGCGGAGCCTTCAAGTCTATTTAGGCAGCCAGCTCACCTGTGTGAGGCCTTTTGTCCTTAATGGAGAACAAAGGAGCTGGCTGGCCTCATCCTCACCCTCCCTCATTCTCAATGTTTGAGCTGCGTATTTGATGTGAGTTATCCCTTTTTTGTTCCACACACTCATAGTATATTCAGTAGGTAAATTTATAATATAAATGTTAATTTCCCCATTTCCTTAAGATTTGTTTAGATTAAGAATCTTTGTTCAATTGTTAATTGACCCTTAAGTTTGAGTTGTGTGGATTAATATTCTGCTGTTCTATTATTTCTCCTTTCCACCAGAAAACAACCAGCTAACAATAAATGAGAATCAATTGGATCCCCTGTGTTTGTGCCATGCTTGTTCTGATCGACAATCCATTGTGTTGATTCACCAAGCCTCGAGCCAGTTTATTACTTCATACCAACCCCAAAGCAATATTTTACAAGTACAGTACAACGAAATTGCAGACCAGTCTGTCCATACAAATAATAATATGACAAGTGGGGGAGGACAGGACAGGAATGGTAGCCAAAGGAAAGAAGAAAAAAGGGATACAAGGGATGGGGAGAGGGGAGGAGAAAAAAAGAACAACCCCCAGTCTGTGCTCCTGTAGGAGTACACTCTGGGAGCAGGACAAAAACACCTCAGCAGTTATAGCACATATACAATACACTCTACAACATGAGACACATCACTAGCAACCAGGGGAGAGGGGATGGGGAGATTGAGTTTCCAGCACAGACACGCAGCCATCTGGTCCTGCAGCCAGAGGGCGCTGGACACACAGACCCTTGTCAGGCGGGTGGATGGGGGTAGGGCAGTGAAAGCATATCTGTAAGTCTGTGCATGTGTGCGTAGGCCTGGAGACGTGCCCTGCCCTGCCCGTAATCATGGAGTCTCAGTCCGCAGATGTTATGGCGATGGCATGGCAATGGCATGGCAATGATGAGTTAGTGGTGACGCTGTTTTTACTGATTTAATGTGTTGCAGTTCGCTGTTGTGACCACAGGAGGCCAGCAAAGCACCCATATTCAAGATACGCCAGATACGGTGTGGCACCTCTCACGGCTGCGGAAGGAACTACAAGCTCGGTGTTACATTAACGTCAATGATACCATGCTATCACTTCCGGTAAGGACTTTCAAAATAAGATTTTCAATATTGGTAAATATGTCATTTTAAATTTGTTTTTATTATTTTAAATAATAAAACTCAAAATTCCTGTCTGAACTGTATCATCAAGAAACTTGAACCTTTTGTAGCCTCTCCCTCTGTTGCAGGTGGAGGTAGTGATTGATCTAATGTTTGTAGTCGTTGTTTACTTCCTGTTGTGTTTGAAGATAAATCTTCATCTTGTTGGATTATTGATGAGCTGCAGTCAAATAAAATGAGGAACAGCTGATGTTTGTTTACGTTCTGTCAGCTGCTTTTTTCCCCAGGAGAGCAAAGTCACAAATAACAGTATGCTAACATTTCGTGTGAGACCTTTCAAAATAAAAGGCAGTGCTCTGGGCGCTGCCTCAGTTCCTGTTGATGTGATTTGTAATGATCTGTCCACATTTTTTCTTACTGTATTAAGCAGCTGCTGTTCACTGACAATAAACACCCCCCTCTACTCTAACCCACTTAGTACATTCCAGGTTCCTCCCACCTATAATCAGATTAGATCCTCTCACTTCCTGTTTGACAGTCACCATTTTACCCAGGTAACAAGGATAGAGCACATGCTACAAACATTTGGGTCACTGCTATTGGACATAAGTGAATTTGAATGGATAAATATATCAGGCTGAACGTGTGTGTTCTTCTTTCATAACTTATATCAGTATGCACACTGACTATGTATTTATGTATGTGTGTATGTATGTTTGTTCGTATGTATGTTCGTTCGTATGTATGTTCGTGTGTATGTATGTTCATATATATGTATGTATGTATGTTCGTACGTTCGTATGTATGTTCGTTCATATGTTTATATAAATACTTTCAAATCCAGATGAAATGTATCGAAATATACTTTGACTGGTAACAAAACTGAAAATTATTACATATTTTACAAGTTACATGACAATTTACACTCACCTTTACAAAGAAAATGTTCAGTTTTAATTGACACAGCTTCACTGTCCCCCCACAACGTCCAACAAACACCCTCTAAACCTCGATGATCCAACAGCTCATAGAATGTTAAAAGACTGCCCAAAAGCTCAGAGGTCATGGAAGGACTGAGGGTCTGAGTTCAATCCCTGGGAGAAGCCATTAAATCTAAAAGTCTGTATCCAGACGAAAAAGTGTAAATCTGTAAGAAAGACAGTTCCTCACCTCCAACCCACTGGTGAAATATTTGAGGTCTGTGTCCGACACAGGATTGGATTGGATCCAAAAGAAAGAGTGGAAACTACAGGTGATCAACTATGTGGACCTATAGCTCAGTTTGGTAGAGTGTCACTTGTAAGCGCAGAAGTTGTAGGTTTGAATCTCTGTTTTGAGGTCTGCGTCCAAAAGGAAGCATGTAAACCACAAGAAAAAACATCACCACCTATGTGGGCCAATAGCTCAGATTGGTAGAGTGCTGCTTGGAGCTTCTGAAGTCGTGGGTTTGAGTCTTATGAGGTGCAGTTTGTTTGAAGGCCAACACCCAAAGTTTAGACTTAAGAGCTCTCACGGTGAAGGTTTGACCACAAAGGATATTCTGTGGCGTGGTGGGTTTGTTTCACAACTTCAAGGTACAAGTTGTGAAAGCACTTGTTCGAATCCCAGTCGGTGCCTGGGAGGTGCTCTGGACTAGCTTGATAGCTTTATCGAATTCATTTGAATCCATATAAAAAAGCTGAATAGCTCAGTGGTAATGACTGCTGGCTTTGACTTGGGAGGATCGTGTTCGAATCCAGGTGGACCAAGTTCCTTTAGAGCTACCAGCCTGGGATACATGAATGCTTTGGAACATCATCTGGGATAACCTCTAAACAGCTATTAGCCTAGTGTTCCAAAAGATGCAATCAGAAACTGTTATCACAGCTTGACAGGTACAATGAATGTGCTACGGTGAGGGCGGAGCCAGGACGACAGGTCAGACGGGGGTTAACATCATCACGATCCGAGATTTTTGGGTACCAAGCTCCAACTGCTCCAACATACAAGTGGGCAAATACCATGACCAAGACTAACCTGACCTGATAAAGTAAAGTACCACGTTCATCTGCTAGGATGATGATGCAGCTACGGTCTAATAAATAGGTCGACAGGATAGATAAATACTCGGCTTTGGTGGAGTGCCGCTTACTCCACCAAACTGGGCTATAGGTCCACATAGTTGAGCACCTGTAGTTTCCACTCTTTCTTTTGGATCCAATCCAACCCCCCTCATGGGGTTCAAACACACGACTTCAGTCCTCAAAATTCTTGCAAGAATTGAACCATAATGTCCCAAACTTCCAAGAAGAACTGTAACTTCCTGAGCTAATGGACTTGACGAACCTGAACACACACTCTTTCCTTTGGATATAGAGCTTCAAAATTGATTACAGCACTTCAACATCATTGTATCAGACACATTTAGACATTGATCCGACACCTCATAAGGATCGAACCTACGCCCCCACACTTCACAGCAGCACTCTACCATCTTGAGCCAGTGGAGCAGTGGAGTTTTTCTCTGGATCTTGCACTTCAAAAGCATTTGAGGATCAAATAGGCGAATTCTCTTCCAAGTCCCTATGCGGCCGTCAGCCGACCAATGGTTGAGCAGAGCTGAGCAAAGTTGAGGAGAAGCCCCCTATATAAGATTATATATAGATTGTATATATGATATTAATATTATATATTATATATATATATATATATATATATATATATATATATATAGTATATATATTAATATTATATTTGTAATATTTTATAAAAAAAAAAGAAAAAATATACACTGGGAGTTTCAGGGTGTTACATTTAGTGCTATTATTTATTCCTTGTTGAACACATTGAACACTGCCACTGAACTTAAAATAAAAGAGGAGAAACAGGAAACAAGAGACACAGTAGCCTACACTTCAAAAGCAGCAAATGCCTGCAATGTCGCGTGTTCCATAATTTCAGTGCAGAATGCCTCATGGTCCCTCTGCAGACTGAAAAGGAAAGAGAAATGACTCCCGGACCCCTTCATTCTCCTCTCATCGGAGGCCTTCAGATATTCTGAGGCGTTCCACCGCCTTCAAGCACTTTCTGCCCTTGAGATGACTTGGGGCAGGGAAAGTTTCCCCTTGAATGGTGTGTGGTACACCACTTTGCTGCCTCTATGGGTTCCCGTAGCAGTGCATCCTCCTAATCAACAATGAAGGAAACAATTAAGTAAGGGTTGGAGAAATGAAATAAAAAAGCCCATAGCAGGGCAACATACCTCCCTCCCTGTTCCCAGTCCGGCATGTTATTCAGCCTCCACTAGAAAGGAAAACAGATTATGGTTCTAGGCACCAATAACCAAAGCAAAACAAATCAGTGTCTTTGATTTTTAGTATACGGGTTTAATGAAACCGGAGAAATGACTCTCTGTGACATGTGTACCTCTACAACTTTGATGGATGTGTAAACAACAAAGCTGCTTGAAAAATACCTGATGCTTCAGAGACGATCTGAACAGCTGAACCTTTCAGTGGGACCTCTTCCACATCCTGAAATAGTGGAGAGATTAGGCTTTTGTCTTCAAGTAATAGTTTGACTACATAATAACTCATCACATGACCTCTCACCTCACCGTCTTCTTTCCTCTCGTCGCTTTTTTCGTCTGCAATCTTTCTTCTTCAGACCTTGGTGAGTTGAAAACATACATTCCCGATGAAACATTTTTTGCTAGTCAGTGACACTGAATAAAGTAAAACAGGTGATTAAAGGTTATGATTCAAAAGTGTGACATTGAGGGCACTTACATTGAGGGCATGGGGGAAGTTTCTCCAGGAGAACAGGCACCCACCATCTCCTTATCTGCATCATGTTTTCCTTTGTAGAAGGAAGAGCAGGAAGATTCAAATATGTTTCAAAAAACATAACGTAACATAACATAATTGGTAATGTGTCACAATTTACACATGACTTCTCTGAAATCGCATGTGCCCCATGACAATGTACAGGCGTACGGTAAGTCAAGAGTATGGTTAATATACCGTAATATCATTCATTTTCACAAGGATACAGTTTTTCAAGCAAATAGTTTAATGTAGCAAGCAAAACATTTTACGAATACAGCAACATATAACATACTGATAGGTCTTACCATCAAAACAAACATGCCACAGTTTTGGAGCACCCTTGCTTTGTTAGGCCCCTGGGGTTGAGCAGGTTTTTTAGTTTTAATAAAAGATAGAAAGAAAATAGTAAAAATTTAGCAAATGCATTAAGTAATGTCTTATGAAACATCATTCACACCAAGCATCCTCCAGGGCCAGGAGAAGGCTTTGTGCAATGTCTGAAGAAAGAGTAAAGTGTAAGTAGTAAAGTACAATCAACTTTTCAAAAGCTACATAAAGTCTTGAAACAAGTGAAAAAGACATCTGGAAGGAGCGGAACTTCAAATAAAAACTCTTATATAGAGTTTTTACTAAGCTAGGTTCAGGGAACAAGGACCACCGCCTCGTGAGTCATCCAATTTCCCTTCTCCACATCTTAAGCACCTCCTTTTCTGTCCACTCCTTCTTTGACGTTGCTTGTCACGTCTCCCCCGAAACCCCTTTTCTCGTTTGTCTCCCCCTCCCCTCATCCTCACTTCCCTCATCCCTCTCACCTTTCCTCCCCTCATCCCATCAGCCTCCCTAAACCCTCTCCGCCGCACATCACCCACGCTCCCAAATGTTACTGCGTAATAAACATATTTAAACTTCTATCTGTACGGGCGTGGTCCTTGTTAGTGAAAATTGGCCTAAACAGAAACTGCCCCACTCGAACAAGATAAATCAAATAAAACAGAACAATTGGATTAAAACAAACAAAAAGGACAAGGGTTTATAACAAGAACTACCCACTGTCCAAATGGTGCAAGGTGCCCTAAAAACCTGAATATATCTGTGCTACTCTCATCTCTCCAGCCACTGCCGAAGAGGGGATCTAGAAAAAAAATCTCCCTTGCCTGGGGGGCCCCAGTATCTGTTAATGTGGTCTAACCAGATACCTTGAGTTGTTGGAGATTTCTGAAATACTAAAAAAGTTAGCATGTTTTCATTATAGCAAAAAGTTAAAATCAAATGTGTAAGGACATAACAGAGGAAAATATGCATGTATTTACACAGAGTATCCAGTGTCCAGGTACAAATACTGGGAGCAGAATCCACTGGAGACTGGTTGCATTGTCCTGTAAAAAGACATCAATAAGTGAATATGAAATGCTTAAACTTCACTTGCAAAAGCAAAACTTTTTAATAACTTACTGGCAGGTGATCCATTGGGTTCACAGATGTTGATGGAAACGTAGCTATAACATAGCTGTCTCCAGCAAACACATGCTGTACTGTCTGTAACAGAAATAGTTTGCTAGTATGTTACGTCCAAATATTGATTATGAACTATGTTATCCAATCTTTATATTCACAAAGCTACACTACCTTCGCAATGACTTTTAGACAGCAGTTCAGGATCTAGTTGAACACAGAAACACAAATTATAAAAAGATTTAAAAAGTATTACAGCACAGAACATTCTCTATGCCTACCATCCCGTCAATGTCCCGATCCAAACCCAGACTCCAAAAGTCAGAGCGACCTGAAGGAGATGTGTCCCATTGCAAGTGCTGTGTAGGACTTTTGGTCTCATTCCAAGGCCTGTGACAGCTGGAGGACAAAAAAACAAAGTTATTAAACATTTGATTATATTGATGACATATAGATATCAGCAGTGGCACAATAGTTGACTTTACAAGTTCTTCCTGGGTGTCTTTGAGTTCCTGTCCCCAGCATGCTCTGTGGTGCTGACAGCTTATGGAGACTGTGATGCTACCATGACGTCTGCTGCTCCACTGTCATCAATTACTATGAAAAAAGCGGAAATATAAAAAATTAAGTGTGACAATGTCACTTCTCGTTTGAAATCAGATATAATTTATAGTACATGACTAACACTCATGAGGACCTTCTTGTCATTACTGTTGTCCACTTGATTCTGTGGGCATTCCAGCTAATGGGAGCAAGCTAAGGAAAAAAAGGTCACATACATTATTGTCAAAAGTAGTGAAGACACATAAAGTGTCATAACCTATTCAATAACGTACCGACTACCCTTCATGGTTGTTCACACTGCATTGCAATATCTGAAGGAAGAATCTTGATAATTGGTCTGTAACCTTTTGGTTCTTAGCCATGTTGTAATGGTGTTAGGTATATTTCTCTGTAGAATATATGGTTGAGGGGGTAGTCATATTCGAAAGTTAATTGTTCTTTCTCTCCCCGAAAACAGTTGCTCAGCACCCTGGCGGGTGAGAGACTAGAAAGCCTTCAGGTAACAAGCTCCAAGCTTTCTCGCACAATCTGTCTGTCTTTGCTGTGGCCCTGGGGGAACAATCGTCATCAAAGCAAAATGCTGTGAGGACCCAAGTGAGAGGGTGACCATCCTTGTCAGGAACCTTACAATTTTTGTAGGCGCAGGCTGCTGAACATGACCTTGCCCTCTGAGGCCCGGCTTACTGTTCTGGGGTTTGGTTCCAGTTACCTTCCTTGAAATGGGGCAAAGCAGTCCTGGCTGCCTCGTTGGCATGAAGTGGCCAAGCCTCTGGCATAATCCTAACTGATATCTTGGGAAAGTGGTTGCCAGGATAGACAAAGAGAATCCGAGAATCACGTGGACTCTCTGCTCTAAAGTTGAATTTAAGTGAATACACAACCCCACCATGGAACAGGTGAGTAACAGCCCACACCTGTAAGAAACAGAAAAAACATAGTATAAGTAATAGTAATAAGTAACTGACTTTAGGAGCATGTATGGGTAACCTACATAACTACATAATGATACTGTACACTGTTTAACACGACAAGATATAACAAGGTGAAATCATCTATGATGTAACATATCAGTTCACTTACCAGAGGCACCCCACACCTTCTCAAACACCTTATTGTAGGTGACTCTACTCGACATTTTGTCAGACAGTCTCATGACAAGATCCACTTTGGACCCTTTGTCATCCAGACCACACTGTTTGTACAGTGCCCTGACCTCCTGTACCTGTTGTGAAAATGCATTTGAGTTGATCATGTCAATAACAGTAGAATAATTTTTTAACACAAAGGGTGTGATTTTGCATAATTTTCACACCACAAGTCACCTTCCAAGTTCGACAAGCTTCATCGGCAGCCGCTCTTCATCAATTCTCTTCTCATCATCATTAAAGTTTCCATCATCTCCATCATATTGGCCAACTTGGGGTTGATTTTTTTCACAATTCAGTGTTTAAGTACTGAATTTGTCCCACGGGTGTGTGGGCCAATCCAGGGGCCACAGTGACTGGCTAGCTTGGGGGCACAACAAAAGGGTTTCTTCCGACCACCTTGATGGAGAATGTTGATGAGAATTAGCATTATTTCGAAAATTTACCCAACTATAATATTTTAACTTTCAGTGAACTGTTCCAAGCTGTTTGTCTTTTCCACATGAACTTAATGGATCAAAACATGTGTCATTTCTGTGGCCACAGCGTCCGAGAACTTGTGATGTCCACATGACCATCATACCCATCAGGAGGGCTTGGATTTATCCCTCAACTGTTGAACATAGTTTTGTTTTCATAGTTCACGTCATTCCACAACAAAGTACACAAGACACGTTACTACAGAGAAATGACATTGTTATCCTTTCAGGACAATGGTTAATAGTGACATTCCACTTCCCACCATAATTCAGAGACAATGGGGTGATATAAACAAGAAGATCGATATAAAAAAAAAAAAAACAGAAGTTACTGACCAACTCACTGGCACTATTTGAAAACGCCTTGTCTTGTGACAGATCCATCCACAACACCGCTGGGTTGTTAGCCCCGGACATGACCACATGTGAGTGTAGGCAGGTTGGGTAGGCCTGTCAAACAAAAAGTGAAGGTATGCTCGAACGACCCTCCCTTGTTTGGACAGGACACCTTCTCTCATGTGTCTCATAATTCATAGACCTTACTATAGCTGTATGACTGAGTGAGCATGATGAAGACAAGAATATTCTGACTCATATGGAATGACCTTTTGTTATCATTAGTCATGTGTTAATGAACAAATGTGAAATCTACGGAGGAACCGAGCAAGGACTAAACTGATATGTGTTCTGTAATTCATATGACTTTCATTCATTATATAACCTTGAAAGTTGGTCACCTAGGATGTAAGAAATTAAACAATTATAAGAAAATCAATTTATTGGCCCTTACCAGCAAGCAAAGACATTCTTGATGACATGCCATTCCTTGTAATGCATTCCTAACCATGCAGGCACAAGCGGCAGAGACAGGATATGTGGTCATCAAAATTGGTGGAGTACCATCCTTCCACTCCTGTAGTCTGTACGTCATGCCACAGTTCAGGCAATGGACATTCTGTGGAGTGGATATCCCGTAAAAAACAGTCCAACCAAAGGTCGGGTTATGTTGCATTGTGCATTTAAAATTAATAGAACACGTATGTATTTCGTGTTACATATAAATTTATTAACCCCTAATGGTAAGAACACAAGCAACATAGAAAGACCCTGTCTAGTACCAACCTTCCAAACTCAACACCTGTGCTGGTCTAGACATCTGTGCCTTTAGATGTTATTAGTGATGTCACAAAGTGTGTATTCACATTCTACACTTTTGCTGTCTTTAGGGATAAGGTGCTTTAGAAAGTCTGTCCTTTGGTTCTTCCTCTCTTGACATTTCTATAAAGGTGCTATGGTGGTAGCATCTGCAGGAGGCTTTTATCGTGAGGAGGTAATCACGCATCCTTGCAATAGCATTCTTCATCTGGTTGGATCGTCCTCTTTGAGCTCCCTGACATTTTTTCGTCTGTGGGTGGACTGAGTTGGGATGGGCGCTCTCTGTTCCGTGCTCTTCACTATCCGACAATAGTTCCCTCTTGTGTAACAAAGAGATGCCAATTTAGCAACAGCTTTTGTGGCATACACGACTGTCTTGGCTTAGAGCAGGACAATGCCAATTGTTGTTTGTGTCATAACGACACAATCACTTCTTCCCCATCGCTACTGGATAGGTTAACCTTGGTTCATAAACAAAGGTATTGAAATTTTGGATGGGGGACCGCCCACAGTCACGTTGCACAGAACAGCGGCGTCCGCCCTTTCAATATGCATTTTGTGACATGAAGCCAGAACTAGCCTTACGCTCCCACCTGAACCATTGTTGGCTACCAGTGTGTCCAAGCCTCAGCTGTAAAGAGTCCAGTCTGATTGTCAGCATGTGGGCAATATAATAAAGATGCATAAGTTCGGGCCTCGTAAGGCAAACATTCCGCTCCTCACCTGCAAAGTCCGTTCAGACGGCACTGGTTGTCTAACAACGCGATTTTTTCCCAAGTGTTGGAAACCCCAAGTAATTCTTTGGAACGTGTCTTGGTGTTTGCTGGACCAAAAAAAGATCTCTCAACTGTCAAAACAACCAATGTTTGACAATCGACACAACTATGACAAGCCAAAAACCTTTCCTTCCACAACTTTGGTTCTGAAAGTGATGGGTAAGTTTTCTCACCTTGCGTGTGTTTAAAATAATTTTTGTTGGCCGTAATCAGCCGTCTTGTTTGTACACAGACTGGACGGCGCCTCTTTACCCCCTTTTCTTGATCAACGTAACTTTCTGTTGTTTTGTGTGACTCCTATATGTTTTTGTAGTGGTGTCTGGCCATTCTGCATGGGCCAACTGGTCTGTGCAGGTGCTGCTGCTTCTTACAGGGCGCTGGGGCTGGAGTGGTGGGGCCCGTAGGTCTGTGCAGGGTTTGCCTGAGTGCTGCAGTGGGGGCCTTTGTTTGTTTGTTATGCTTCTCCTGCCTGTGTTTTTAGGTGCTTAAAAACTGGCGCTATTGCTTAATTGTCTCTGCACAATAACCGCAATGGAAATGGTGAACTGCGACACACTCTGAAGCCACACTTGATGATTGGGAATTCTGAAGAGAGGAATGTGGACAAGACTGATCCTCAGAACTAAATCACGACTCTAAAGTTTAGTTTGCAACCGATTAAGCTGGGTGAATGAATGATAGACAGAGAGAGATAGTGCAGAGGTGAGAGAGAGGGAGAGAAGTAGATGAAGACGAGAGAGAGTGAGAGGCAGAGAGAGAACAGCAGGAAGAGGAGAGGGGAGAGAGAGGGAGAGAGAGCCAGACAGAGAGAACGACCACTCAGATGTCATGCACACCCAACCAAAATTCTACGGGCTCTGCTGAATGAACGCACACAAACTACAATATTTAGACATCAAAATTGCTCTACAGGGAAATTTAATCTGGCCATTAATGTAACTCAGAGACAAGGGACAGAGCTTTTACAGCTACGCCTATAAAGAAGTCCCGCAGTTATGATATCAAAATACCCCGTTAGAATCTGGCTCAAAAATACTCCACCTCTGTAATTGAACCCGTTTACTGTATGGGTAGTGAAAGTGATGGGGCCCTCTTAGCAAATCAAGACTTTGAAAAATGGGACAACAGCATAGAAAGCCTGCATACGGAGATCTGTCGAAGCAGCATTCTCAGAGTCCAGAGGACACCCCCATAATGGATGTCCAGCTGAATTAGGACAATTCCCTCCCTTTTTAATTTCGGAATACAAAAAGAGCCATCAAATTCTACCAACACCTCAAAGCCAGCGAGCCCCCAAGCTCCTACCATACAAAGCCCCGCACATGCCAAGAGGAGAGAACAAAGAAGGGAGTCCCCTCAGCCAGCTGGTCCACCGATCAGCGCAAAGCATAGGGCACCAAGACCGCCCTCCAATCGGCCCCCCACCAAATCAGTAACTAAAGAAAAAGGAGACAATTACATCAATATTGGACATTCTGCAACCAAACACAAACGCATAACTCCAGTGCTCTTCGGCTGTTGTGGGTGATATCAACCACCCCTGATCTGTAGAACCTGATGAGGAGCGAAGAGTATTTGAGTTTAAACGAAACAAAGACAAGCTTTATACTCCATTTCACCTGTGCAGAGGGAGAACACAGCTTGACAGACTCGCAGTCCGTTCACCATCACACCCATCTGAGTTCTGAACTCTTTCAGGCTCTCAGTTATATTTTTTTAAAATCACACCAACGGTACATATTTGTTATTATTCATCTTATCTCAGATCGGGTAGTTGCTGAGTTCAGCGATGCCGGGTGTTGTGATGTGCTTCTTTCCTGGACCATCGTGCCTTGGTATCACTCTGTGCTAGATTCCGAGTGCCTTGTAACAGTTTTCTATTTAGCTCACACACATAACCTCATGTTGGGATTGCACACTCAGACACAAACTGTAATCTGCAAAAAAACACTCTGTGTTTATACAACATTTTAAAAGCACTATAGTTACAACATAATTCACAACAGTTTAATAGTCTTTAAATGATTATTAGGACACTTCAGATAATATAATCCACAATAGAAGATGTCTGTGTCTGCTTTCAGTTCTAACCAAGGGTGAGTTCCTATTTCTCTGCTTTCTGCTCTCGTCTCCCTCTTGTGTGGTCCTGAACCTGCAACTCCTGCAAACCACTATTAAGCTAGTTTACAAACACTCAAAAGCCTAATATACTCTGTGTGACCTGAATAACTTCACCAGATCCACTTTAACACACATCTATTTAATTCAACATTATTAACTTCTCCACAATTCCCCCTTTGGACACTTTACTAAAAGAATCACCTTTGTTTTGGAAAAACTTCGCTCGCCCCTTTGATCTCTCCAAACGCAGATCATGTTACATTTGTTTCCTGGCATTGGCATTCTATGTGGTGTCCCCCTTTTTTTGCATGGAGATCTACAAATTTTGGGTGTGGGAGCTCAGCAGTGTAAAATCCAGAGATGATAGGACACAATTACAATAGCAGATAAATCAAAAACACTTACTAATGGGGAGGAAATGGGGTATGCAATTTACGTATTCAAACAAACCACTTTGTTTTACGGTTTAATAAAAATGAATTGAGTTAAAATTAATTGCACAAGCAAAAGACTTTTGGTTGCTAAGACCTTTTTTCTTATCTCTGTGTCCTCGGCGGTCTACACCCATAGGAGAGTTTGCAACCTTATTTAGGCTATATCAAACAACTCTTTTAGCAGGTGCCGACGATGATTTAATAACACATAGGTGAGTAAATGATAAGATAAAAGTAAAAGTTATGAGTTGGTGAATAACTAAAACTGAACACGATCCTCTTGAAGATCTTCTTTCTTCAGACCACCCCAGGGTAGATACTGCCCTGGGAGCCTAGGGATCACCACCAGTGGGATTATTCTGCCCCTTTTGTTGAAGGTGTGATCTGTTTCTGAGTCAGACCGACCAGTGTCTTCTTTTTTGGGGTTCGTCTGGATCTCGCTCAAGGAACGCTGTGGGCTCCTCAGTGCTGCGCACTGGCTCCAATGGAAAACAGGTGTATGCCTTTTCCCCCCGCGGACGGCGTGGGGTGTTCTCTCTGTCCCTGTGAATGGTCCTGGTCCACCTTGGCTCCGAACACATTCCTCTTGCATGACCCTAGCAGACCCACTCTACCTCTGGCGTGCAGAGCTATTGTCGTCCTCCTTCCTATGGCTTGGACCTTTTGGAGATGCTGACACAAGCTCTGCAGTTCGTGATAAATAAGCTTTAAGAGGTTAGATTCTGAGTCATCACATGTAGCGCAAAGAGGGTCTGTAATTGGTCGGGGAAAGCCCTCCCCGTCCTGCCAATCGTGTGGGGTAAACATTGTGTTTGATTTACGACTTCTGCAGACTACAAAGCGGTGGTAGAAGCGTCTAGCCAATTCATGGTCTGTGCACAGATTTTTTGGCCCAACTGTTTTGACAGTTGATTCATTCTTTCCACTTACCTGTGATGTGGGATGATATATAGGCTGTACACAAAAGCTGTCTGTTTGAGGCCCAACATGCCTCACTCTCTGGAGCTCTTATGGTTCCAAAATGGGTGCTGCATTATCTGACTGATTTTCTCAGGACAACATGCCGGGGTTAAATTTGTACATTGTTCACTGTTTTGAATCAAGTAACTGAGCCATGTCTTTAAGAAACGGGATGCCACCAGTTATCAAGTATTTCTCATATTCTGTACTACGCCTACTGGTTCCACCCCATGAGTTCTATCTTCCATGGCGTTGTCTTAGTCCGGAGGTACTTAAAAATGGGGTCGGCCGTCTAGGTCTCTTCTTATCCGTCGTCGGTGTGCACCCTCTGGCTTTCCACAGGACCTTTTTACTTGGGAGACGCCTTATTTTGTGGAGTTCGATTACTCTGTATGTCGATTCTGTTGTACTCAGTCTCTGAACACATAAGTTACAGTCTTTTCTGTTACCTGTCAATGTACTGCTGTCTGTTTATGCTGATTGGTCGGCTCGTTGTTTCCGCCTGTCACTCTGTCTGTCTCCACATTGTGTCCTTTATACATTTTATGACTGCATACTTTTTTTGGGAAGCAATAGTGCTTCTGCCAATTCTTATCATCTCAGTCCCAATTCTGCGTTGTTTGTTACGGGCTGTCAGAAACCCTGCTCAACACCTAGTCTGCCCTAACTCTACATGCATGCTCAGCCTGCGTATGTGAGTACTGTGTAGAAGTTGACTTTTCCTGTCACCATCTCACTAGTCTGAGGTCTGCAATGACTGCCCACTCTTTCTGCTCTTTGATTTGATTTCGTCCTCTCCAGTCTTTTGGCTTTTTGCGTCACTAGTGTGCAATGTCCCTGAGTTGACGTAAGCCACCGACACTATGTGTGTCAGGAGTTAACTGGTGAACATGACTATGTGTTGCAGTTTTTTGTATAGCTGGCTATCCTCGCCGCTGTTGATGCAGTCCGGGTGTCTTTTTTCCATACTGTCTAGACATTACGCTAAGATATAAACTCACGTTTATCCTATCTCACCCGACTTTCTCTGGAAAGAATACCTATTCATGCAGTTTTCTGTTAACAGAGCATAGGTGGAAAGGTAGGTGGTAGTTTGGCCGTGGCTAGCTCTCTGTGCTAGCTACTGTTGTTTGAGAGTGATAATGCTGTCCACAGGGATGCTTTTACCATGACATCTAAGCTATTAACGCTATGTTGTGGGTGGCACGAGGCCATGAGGACGCTTTTGGGCAGCCTCAGCGCACATCACGTACCACTCTATGTTCGGGACTCAGATTAACCCCGACGCTCCCCCCTCAGTGCCACATTATATGTTCTGTGTGTTAAAACACCCAATATTTCCCTTTATTCACGAAATTGTCTGACTATTGTGGTCCATCTGTACTGACGCGCCCGTTCAAAAACAGAGTTTACTGGGTGGATCGGCGTGGAGGAGACACTCATCAAGTCCGACGAGCAAGGGCTTCACCTGTAGGTTAGCGCAGAAACGAAAATCGGGGCTTGTTCGAACAGTTTCTGGTTGGAGCGTTCCCCAATAAAGTGTAGCATATGTTTTCTCAAGGGTTCGGTAGTAATACTGGCACCTCAATGGCGTGGTCCTTAAGTTGGAACATGGTGCCATCAGGTGAAGAGTCAACTTTAATTCCAATCCGGACTACAGAGGTAGAAGGTCGCCATTTGTATACGGAGGTCTCTTCCTAACAAGTTTAGTGGCACTGTGGGGATGACACGAGTGTTAACAGTTGTACCTCCTAACTTTTCATTGACAGCGATTGGAATCTGCCAGGTTAAGCCTGTCTTGGCCTCTCTTGGTGGCGGTGTTGCATTGTTGATATTGGTCCCACAACCTACCAGTCGGTCCACACTTCTGTGATGGCCATCTGCGGGGGCGCCTCCTCCACAGTTGGGCATCGGGCGGTGCCAGGGTTGTATGGTAGAGGCGCCATTCTGTCATCCCAATTAGGAAGGGTGGGGTTAGCTGGATCCAATTGAGTTTTAATGGGGGTCAAAGTTCAATGCACTTGAGCTCCACAAGTGGTGACAAATCCAAGTGACGCCGCACAACTCATTCGTTTCCACCCTACCGTTCCAATGCCATCTCATCGCATGTGACCACTCCCCCTCGGATAGCTGCTCTCGTTCGTGGTGTGGGCTGCAAGGTGGGGGCGGTGGCGCCCAGTGGGGCAACGGACAGAGGTTGGAGTCCTACCTGCTGGGTTAATATCGTGTCTTGCTCTTATCGAGAAATACTCCTGGGATTTTGCTTAGGATACCATTTTATCTGGGCTGGCTGCTTGCATTGAGGGGAGGGCAAGGAGAGGAATACTAAGCTCTCCAATGGACCCTGCACTACTGATGTGCTGACGGTGTGAATGGTGTGTACACTGCACTAGGGATTCGGGGGGGGGTTTTTTTTTTGTTTGTGAGTCTATCTCAATTTCCAATAACGTCTGCCCATGTAGGCACCTGGAGATAACTGACCTGAAGCTTCTCCTAGGCTAATGTGTCCTGCGGTCAGGCCTATCAGTGTGCAGCCAGGGGTGGCATACTTCACTTATGGGAGGTAATTTAAAACAAACCAGGGCTTTGTACAACATCACCTACCCAAAAGGGCGATATTTGTCTCAGTGTCTGGATGAATGAGTGGGCATCATACGTTTCTGATTATCTTGTGATTAGATCTAGTGGGTCATAGCGGTGTTCGAGGGGCGCAGATGGTCTATATAGTTATCGTGGAGTTATAATAACAACCGGGTGTTATAGCATCAGAGGCGTTCATCTCTCTCCCATCTCTCAGGAGTCCTGCCACACCCTGTTTAATCTCCAATCTAAACCACCTACTTTCTCTCCTCTTCCTTTTCCTCCTCCTGACGCTTTTGTCGCCCCACAAACACTTACCTACCGGCCCATTACACTTTTCTGTCCTCTCCCTGTCCTCACATCCAACATACACTATACAACATACTACTTCCCTCTCTCATCTGTGTTTACGATCTCATCTGCTCCGCTTTACTACCCGGTGCATGCTCCGCAATACACGCTGCATCTCTAACATGTTCAGCCACAGCTTGTACTGAGCTGCGGTGTCCCACACCCCATCGTCTGTTACTCTGTCAAACTCTCCGTCCATTTGGTCAGAGTCTCTGTCTTCAAACTGCCAACTTTATCAATGTCCACTATCGGATAAGAGTGTCGATAGAGTTTTCTGATAAAGAGTAACATTGATCTTTGTTCGTAATATTCACAACACAATAAATCTTAATCTTAGATTCCAGTTGAGCCTAGCAGTCATACACATTCACATACATGCTTTAACCCCAAAGTGTCTTCTCTTCCTTCTTTCCTGTGTGTGCGTGTATTGACTGTTTTTGTAGGAGGATTATGGAGTTCAAACTAAGGTATTGTGTTCCAGACGTGCTTTAATCTAAGTTTTTTACTGGGACCTTTTAACATCGAGCGTGTTTGTTCTAAAGTGTACGTTATTTATGAACAATCCCGCGGGGTTTTAGCTTCGCAGAGATTATGTTGATGTTTTAATCTAGGTCTGCCGACGAGCCTTGTATCATGATACCAGACCTTATATATTGTCATGTGGAGGACTGTTCACGTATATCCACAACCGCCCTAGATGTGCAGTTATGTTTCACCACAGGCCGTCAGAACCTCCACACATTCACACTGTGATATTGTACTACTTTCTAAGCAATATATGTAAGTGTGTACAAATACATGTAAAATCAACCAATATAGGGACATTTGATGTTTTAAAGAGCGCAAAGTAAACTTGAAGACTGTCTTAGTCATGGACGCTCACAGGTTTTTTTCTATTTTAACTTGGGTCCTTGCTATCCAGAGGACCTCACAGTTTATGTTAAACCTCAAATGTTCTGGGCTTTGTTAATAGATGCTCACACAGGTTTCCTAATACTGTCTCGCTATCTTCAACTCACAGACTATGGGCTACTTCTGGGTCCTCACCTCCCCGGGCTTCCAACCCAGCTAAAACAATACCTCGTTCAGAATATGTGGGAGTGCCCACTCGAGACACGGGTTTTGTCATAGACCTCACGTTTTTTTTTGGCTAATTACTGGCTCGCATCCAGAGGACTACAGCTTATTTTACCGCAAGTCTGGTCTTGATATAATAGAGGCTGCACAGTTTCCGATACGGTCTCGCTATCTCACTCGACATACTTTGGCATCGGAACTTCGGTTTCGGGGTCCTCACCTCCCCGGGCTATCCAACCCAGTAACACAGACCCTCGTCAGAATATTGTGGGGAGTTTGCCACACTCAATCGAGGAAACGGTCGTTTATATACGCGCACAGGTTCCTAATACGGGTCTGCTAATCTTCAACTCACAAAGAGTTCTTTT
>NW_020858679.1:0-818 GCF_000972845.2 Larimichthys crocea | reverse complement strand
ACCTTTGAATATATTGAATGAAACGTGGAATATATGGAATGAAACTAACTGATGTCAGACTTCACGGCAGTGCCTGCAGCCATCTTGTGTAACAGTCTGTAAAAGCGAAAGACAATGAGTCAGGCCGCCCGCAAGCTAGTTGCAGCGATATTAAGCAATTATGACATGATAAATACACTGGCGAATGCGTGCCGAAATCCTCCTGATACCCCTGCCCTATACCCTGCCCGTAGTTCTGACGAAAAAGTTTCTCTTTCAGTTCATGAATTAGCCGCAGCAGCTTCTCCAGTCCTGGAGAAGTGTCGCGTCAGTGCGCAGTGCCTTTACGCATGGCCACTCACTGTGTTTTACCTTCATTAAATCACCTGAAGACTATATCAAGCTAACTATACAGTGTCTTGGGCTCTTTCTTGTGTACGGGTGGAGATTGTACACTGGGTGTTGTGGGGCACAGGTTGAAGGCATGCTGAGGTTGGCCTGATAAACAGCTGCCTGGCCTGTTTTATGTCTGCCACGATTAAAAAGGGAGCGAACTTCCTTGTCAGGAAAACGGTATTGATCAGGGGTATTGGGGGGATTTTGGCCCGTACACGCAGTGTTAATGATGTCCTCATAGTTTAATATTGCTGCAACAAGATTGTGAGCGGACTGACTTGTTGTCACTCACTTTTAACTATAGCATCCACATGTTACACAAGATGCCGTGAAGTCTGACGTCAGTCAAGTTTCATTCAATATATTCAAAGTTTCATTCCATATATTCAAGGTTTCATTCAATATATTAAAAGTTTCCTTCAATATATTAAAAGTTTCATTCC
>NW_020858678.1:0-636 GCF_000972845.2 Larimichthys crocea | reverse complement strand
GTGCTGTAGTGTTAAAAACCTTCCACAAATACATAAGAAGCAGCAGACAGAATGTGTTTAGTTTTGATTTTAAAAGGCTAAGATCACTAGTGGTGCGGATGTCGGCGGGCAGTTTGTTCCACAGTCTGGGAGCAGTGACGGCAAAGGAACGATTGCCCCACTGTTTAAGTCTCGACCTTGGGACCTCCAGCAGAAGCTGGCCCGAAGAGCGCAGGGCTCTGCCACAATTGCAAAAAGTTAAAATCTCTGCCAAGTAGGGAGGGGGGGCAAGCCATTATTGGCGTTAAAAAAACAAACAACAGAAGTTTAAAATCAATTCTAAAATGGACTGGGAGCCAGTGGAGTGACTCACAGGGGTAATATGTTCGCGTCTGGATGTGCCCACTAAAAATCGGGCAGCAGCGTTCTGCACAAGTTGGAGACGAGCAATAGAGGACTGACTGAGTCCAACATAAAGGGTGTTGCAGTAGTCCAGTCTGGAGCTAATCAATCAAGATCTATCAAGATCCTGCCGACTGAGAAAAGACTTTACTTTTGCCAATAGACAGAGCTGAAAAAAGCTTGTGCTGACAACAGAGCTAATCTGTTTGTCAAATTTTAGCCTATTATCAGATGTTACACCAAGGTTTTTGACAT
>NW_020858677.1:0-658 GCF_000972845.2 Larimichthys crocea | reverse complement strand
GTTGCTTCCCACAGCAGAAAGTTTGCACTAAAAACTTTGGTAGATGATATTTGATCTAACGCTGCTGGAGCCTCAAACAAGCTTCTGAAAAACCCTTGAGAACAGAAGAGTTGGTCCGCCATCACTTATGTTGCATTAAGGAGACGAGGAGGGATTAGAGCAAGAAAACCAGTGTGCATATCACCTGAGCCATGTACAAAGTGAAGACAGATTACCCGATACGTCTGAAAGGGGCTTTAAATCACAGTATCAGAGTCTTGTGGTCAGCTCCTACAGTCCGGGGTATTCAAAGACAGCAGCAGCTCCCATCCCAGTACCAATGCACATGGACACGACACCGTACGCCCTGCAGTCAAAAGAACACGAGAGGAACTCCTTCAGACACATGTTAAACAACTCTTGTGTCTATAACTAAATCAAACATAGTCGAGACAAACCTCCGTCCTCTGCGTTTGAGCTCGTTGAGCAGCGTCACCACCTGTCGAGCTCCAGTGCAGCCCAGAGGATGACCCAGAGCGATGGCTCCTCCACTAGGATTCACCTTTTCCAACGGGATTCCCAGTTTCTCCACACAGTACACGGCCTGAGCAGGAGTAAATCAACATCAGTTCAAATTCACACTTCTACATAGTACTATTATTTTGCCACAGACATTTTG
>NW_020858676.1:0-1355 GCF_000972845.2 Larimichthys crocea | reverse complement strand
CAGCCTACACCTCGTGTAGCCAGCGCGTGGACCTCCACCCTCCAAGCCGACCCCTCTCTGGATAGCCCCCACGTCTGGACTCCCACTCTCGCCTACCTGCTTCCATTTCGTTTCACGTATTCACTCTGATTCCATAAATTGTTACATTCAAACTCTCTTGTTCCGATCTGCTTCTGGGTTACCGTGACAGTAATACTTAATGACTCTTAATTTACAGTTCTTTACTGTCGTGGTTTGGCATTTTTTCATGGTCAAATCTCCAGACATTTGAAAACATGAAATAAAACGACAACCTTGAGCCTGAAATCAACAGTACTAACATCCTTTTACCATAATATTAGAAAAGGTTATGCCGTATTTATTATGGTAAAGTTCTGTAAACCAGCTGTTTTAGCACCAAATCATAAGAGAAGTCATCTCATGAGACTTTCTATACAGAGCAGGTCTCTCTCACTATTTCTAATATTCTCTACAGAGATTCAAACAGATGGGTAACGAGTCAATTAAGTCTTCGCTTAAAGAAATGTGTCTGGCTGCAGAGGTAGGATCACATCTGTCCAAACCCTGCCTGCTTGTTCTCATTGGTTGTGGTCTGAGTGAGGCTCGGAGCTGAGGCCGATAAGATGTTTCAGAGTACACAATGACCACCTGAAATGCTTAACAACAGGCAAGTGTTGCAGCGAAGGTTGCAAAACAGGCAGCAGCTCAGGGACGAAGCTGTCGTCTTTGATTTGTACAGTTCAGTGTTTTACAGCTGTGAATGGCAGCCACAGGTCTTAAGTTGTTGACACCAGTTGGCTCAGACTCAAAGACGCAGATTAAATGAGAGATTTTGTTTCTGGTACCAGGCTGTAAACATGTTTATTTCTGCTGTGAAGTTGGACATTTGAACATGGGGACTTATGGAGACTGACTCACTTCTGGAGCCAGCCTCAAGTGGACGTTAGAGGAACTGCAGTGAAGCAGTGTCGATTTCGTCAGACGAGACGAAATATGTTCACCAACGAGCCTTTTTCCCTCGACTAAGACGAGACGATGACGAGACGATACAATGTTCTAAAAACACTGAGGAAAAATATGCCAATGTGCGTTTTTGTTGACAAATAAAAACTTGACGAAAACGTCATGCAAGAAATAAAAAATGAACAAAAACGTCCTCCTTGTTTTCGTCTAGAAAGTCCAGTCCTGCTGTCATGTGTTTGTGCCAGCACTTCTTTTACTGTAGCAACGTCACAGCCACACGTCTGAATCCTCTGGCTGCTCTCGAACCTGTGGCTGGAAACAAACAGCATGCAGGAGAAACACGGCGTACGGACAGACAGCGCAATCATGAGACTGGACGTGTAAAGGAAAAG
>NW_020858675.1:0-2163 GCF_000972845.2 Larimichthys crocea | reverse complement strand
TGACCGAGCACCTGAAACTGTGGCAAGAGCACCTGAATGTGCAACGAGCACCTGAAACTGTGACACGAGCACCTGAACTGTGACACGAGCACCGGAACTGTGACACGAGCACATGACTGTGGACACGAGCACCCTGAACTGTGACCGAGCACCTTAACTGGACACGACACCTTAACGGTTGGACCTAGCACCTGAACTGTGAAACGAGCACCTGAAGCTGTAGGACACGAGCACCTGAACTGTGACACAGCCACATGGACTGTGACACGAGCACCTGAACTGTGACACCGACCACCTGAACTGTGACACGAGCAACTGAACGGTGCACGAGCACCTGACTGTGACAAGAGCACTGACTGTGACAAAGCACCGGGCTGTGACACAGCACCTGGACTGTGAACACCGAGCCAACTGAAATGTGACCAGCACCTGAACTGTGACACCGAGCACCTGAATGTGAAACGAGCAACTGAACTGACACGAGCACCTGAACTGTGACACAAGCACCTAACGCACAAGCACCTGAACTGTGACACGAGCACCTGAACGGACACAATCACCGTGAACTGACACGAGCAACCTGAACTACACATCACCTGACTGGTGGAAACGAGCAAACCTGAACTGTGACACGGAGCAACCTGAACTGTGACCCGAGCAACATGGACTGTGAACCGAGCACCTGAACTTGGACCGAGACCGGACTGTGACACAGAGGCACCTTGACTGTTGACACGAGCACCTGAACGGACACGAGCACCTGAACTGTGCACGGCACTGAACGGTGACACGAGCACCTGAACTGTGCACAGCACCCTGAACGGTGGACACGAGCACCTGAACCGTGACACCGAGCACCTTAACTGTGACACCGAGCACCCTGAACTGTGGGACACCGAGCACCTGGGACTTTGACACGAGCACCTGGACTGTGACACGATCCACCTGACTGTGACACGAGCACTGAAACCGTGACACCGAGCACCTGAACTGTGGACACAGAGACCGTTAACGGTGACACCGAGGCAACCTGAAACTGTGACACCGAGCACCTACTGTGACACGAGCAACTGAAACTGACACGAGCACCTGAACTGTGACCAAGGCACCTAACTGACACAACACCTGAACTGTGAACGAGCACCCTGAACTGACACAAGCACCTGAACGGACACGAGCACCTGAACTGCACGAGCACCTGAACTGTGACACGAGCAACTGAACTGTGGACACGGCACCTGGACTTGTGACACCGAGCCCTGAACTGTTGACACGAGCACCTGAACTGACACGAGCAACTGAACGGGACACGAGCACCTTGACTGACACGAGCCACCTGAATGTGACACGAGCAACCTGACGGTGACACGACACCTGACTTGACACGAGCACCTGAACGGGACACCGAGCCACCTGAATTGACACCGAGCACCGGAACTGTGACACCGAGCACCTGACTGTGACACAGATCACCTGAAGCTTTGACACGAGCACCGAAACTGAACAGCTCAAAGCTCGCCAGGTGGAGCAGTGACATTGGAGCAGCTCACGCTGAGACTGAGAACGTTGAAGTGTGGACCAGCTGATTTAGAGGAAGGCGTTTTGTCACGTTGCCCTGTCTTTCTGTCCTGCAGCTCCCGATCTCTCACACCTGCTTAAAACAGATCTGTCTGCTCCGTATCGAAACAGGAGGAGTCAACACAAACTCACCATCGCCATCTCCACGCCGAGGGCTTTCGCCCTGGAGTGACCGACCCACACACCTCCACCACCTCCACCACCTCCACACCTCACCACCTCCAACACCTCCCACCACCTCCACCCCACCACGAGTTCTCTGTTGGTCATACAGAACGACTGTGACTCAGCAGTTTATTAGTTCAGCTCTTAGCATCACTTCTTCTTCTTCTTCTGACGGCCAGCTTCCATGTGGTACATGGAGGTGTTCAACTCGCCCTCTTCAGCGCCAGCAGCTTCTCAATGCCGGTGGGCCCTCATCGTCAGTGTCCACGTGTCCTCCACAGTTCAGGTGCTCGTGTCACAGATCAGGTGCTCGGTGTCACAGTTCAGGTGCTCGTGTCACGGTTCAGGTGCTCGTGTCACAGTTCAGGTGCTCGGTGTCACGGTTCAGGTGCTCGGTGTCACGGTTCAGGTGCTCGTGTC
>NW_020858674.1:0-735 GCF_000972845.2 Larimichthys crocea | reverse complement strand
TAAGTATGTGCTGATAGACTTGTTTGATTAGACGATGTGCACACGGAATATTATTCCTTACACCAGGCCAAGAATGCTCTTGCCCATGGAGTGCAATCAGCCCGCCACGACTGTGATCTGTTGAGGGAGCAGTTTGAAGAGGAGCAGGAGGCTAAGGCTGAGCTACAGCGTGGAATGTCCAAGGCCAACAGTGAGGTGGCTCAGTGGAGATCTAAGTATGAAACTGATGCTATCCAGCGTACTGAGGAGCTTGAGGAAGCCAAGTGAGTGCATTTAAACAATTAAATGAACCAGTCTATGATAAGAGACGTGCTCAACTGACTCACAATCTTTTTCTCTTTTTGTATCAATACTTTGCTTTAAAGAAATATATCCAAACATGTCAATTTAACATTTATTTAGCAAACTATTTGGATTTCAGCACTCTGTTCAAATGTTTATTAAGTCAGGATTCATATAAGCAAAAACATCTGAAAAAAATAAGCTTTTATGAGATAAATTACACCTTTTTCCAACAGGAAAAAGCTGGCCCAGCGCCTTCAGGAGGCTGAGGAGCAGATTGAGGCAGTGAATTCCAAGTGTGCTTCTCTTGAGAAAACCAAGCAGAGGCTCCAGAGTGAGGTGGAGGACCTCATGATTGATGTGGAGAGAGCCAATGCTCTGGCTGCCAACCTGGACAAGAAGCAGAGGAACTTCGACAAGGTTGCAACGCTTACTTTGTGTGAACATGAGATC
>NW_020858673.1:0-675 GCF_000972845.2 Larimichthys crocea | reverse complement strand
ATAAAATAAAATAAAATACAAGGTCGCTAGCAAAGTAGAGGAAGAGTCGTGGTGGACATGTGATCTTAAACTCCGACACACCTACACGTCTTCATTACTCCACTGTGAGGATTCATCCTGTTGTTTCCAGGTGAGCGTCACGGAGTCCCGACAGGTGAACCTTTGAGGCTGTTGAGGGCTGCGTGGATCCTGAAGTGCAGTCTGGACTCCATGGAGTAGTCCTTGTAGTTCATCCTGATGCAGAACACAATCAGACTGGTACAGACTGTATGTGTATATGAGCACATATAATGTGTATGAAGGTAGAAAAAGGCTTATTAAAGGTAATTAAAGGTGCAAGGAGATACATTACATCATGGTGTACGTGTATATATAGAAGTATATCAGAGGGATAAGGCAGAGGTGCATGATGGTGCTCGTGTAGGTATATAAAGGTATTTACAGTGGTCCCTCGTTTATCGTGGGGGATACGTTCTAAAAATAACCCGCAATAAACGAAATCCGCAAAGTAAGTTTTACAATTATTATACATGTTTTAAGGCCGTAAAACTCCCTAACCACACACTTTTATACACCTTTTTACACGCATTTTGTACAGTACTCCCTTAGTTAATCAGGACGCAGAACACAATGCGCGTTCATACTGTACACTGTAAAAATAAAGCATGCAAAATT
>NW_020858672.1:0-601 GCF_000972845.2 Larimichthys crocea | reverse complement strand
CCGTAACTTCCCGCGGTCTTTGAACGCAGCATGACTCCGCAGTTTTCCCGCGCTCGTGCACTCACCGTGTTCTCTTTGTCCAGCGACATGTTGCTCATCTCACTGCTGACGGTGTTTCCGGTCTGCACGGACAGAGGGGCGCGAGGAGAAAGCATTTTGACTTCTTCGACTTCCGCCGGACAGAAAAATAAAAGACAAGTTAACAAAGTAAAAGCGCGTGAGGTGACAGAAGCAGCGCGAGCGGCGGACACACTGAGCGGCTGCTGCTGTCCGCGAGCCCTTTTATTGAAATCTTGGCGCTAGAACGCGGCCGGCCAATAGGATCGCAGCTCGTGCTGGCTCTTTAAAAGTGACGCTGCGACGGAGCCAATCAGGTCAGAGGAGCTGCTCACGTGCCGCCTGAAGCACTGCGGGAAATTCAAAAGTGTCGGTTTGTATCAAACGCTCAGAGAACGTTAAAACAACGTTCACACCGAGCTCCCGGTAACTTGTCACAGTGTCATTAAAGTGTTGATCAGCGTTAATGACTCATTTATAAAAACAGGATCTGACGTCATCAGCAGATAAAGCGCCAAAATGTTTCATCTGGAAATAAATCAGC
>NW_020858671.1:0-531 GCF_000972845.2 Larimichthys crocea | reverse complement strand
GGGACCAGCAGAATGAGGACAACAGTCCCAATGTCAGTTAGACTTAAAGTTATGGATGTGCTGTACCAGTATACTGTATTTTCCTGCTTGTATGATACAGATACCAATCTTTTCAGTCCAAAACACATTAAGCCTTGTGTTTTCTGGTTTCCAAATCCAGGAGGGTGCAGCTGGTGAAAAGCAGGACCCAGCAGCAGGGGGAAGCAAGCCCAAAGTCAAGGTGAAGAGTATTGATCTTCCCATCAAGGCCAACAACATTCGACAGCTCGACAGTGATGTCCTTACCAACTTTGTGGAGTATGAGGTGAGTACTTCTACTGGCCTTTGGAAAGGCTGAGTCATGGTCTGCTTAATGTGTGCTGATTTGTCTAATCTGTTTTAGGGGAATGACTTGTTGCTACATGTTGCCCCTTGTTTAATTCTCCCCTAACTAAATGTCTTGATTTGAGCTGAATGTGCCAGTGTATGTCTGTGTGATTAGGCCTTTAGGCATACACATAGCTGAGGGCTTGAAATATTTTTAGACCACTA
>NW_020858670.1:0-11047 GCF_000972845.2 Larimichthys crocea | reverse complement strand
GCGTCTATGTATATATGTCTATGCCACGCAGCCTGATTTTTTTTCTTCTTTCATTTAATGGCGAATGGCAACAAGCACTTAAGCAGAATTACCGCCGCCTACTGTGCTGGAGAGTGGGCTGGAGTTTGATAAATCCACTAGTGGATGCAGCGTTATTTTTTTCTATAATTAATTCATCAAAATTAATGCATTAATTTGACAGCCCTTGTTTAATATTATAATGCCTTTATGATCCATGGTGCACATTAAAATTATCTGATGTGGCTGCACTCTTTAATGTTCTAAATCTCCCAAGCAAACCCTTAAATTGATTTAAATACAGGGTAAAATACCCTCCTCCATAATATTTGTAAGAAGTATGATCTCATTTGACCTTCAATCCTGAGCTGTTTGACAAAACAGACAACATGACAAGACTGAAGAAGGTTTGAAATGTATTTATTTCAAACTATGAATTAAACCAAAAACCTCAGGAGGAACATCACACCAGCGAGTATCACCACCCGTCGGACATTCTTATTCCTCCTGTGGACAAGAGGAGAGACAGGCCTTCAGGAGACAGGACGACTGTGATAAAGTCATGTGTGTGTGTGTGTGTGTGTGTGGTGTAGATATGGTGCTCCCTCTTCTGATTACCCGCACACCTGCAACCTACCAGTTCATCTGCCTTACAGTATTTCAGCCTCGGCTCTACACCCACTTTGAAAAAGCTCCACCTACTGTACTCTGCACTTCCTCTACCTGCCTCTCTGCTTCCTGAAGAGGCGGAGTCTCAGAGTCAGACAGCACGCCTGGGAAAAACCCTCAGAGAACAAATCCTGTGTGACCTCATCCCTCCAAATGTTTACCCTGCATGTGTAAGATACATAAACCAGTTTAAAGTATGCTACAGTAAAAGAGTAGACTGGACCTGCATGTGCTCACATGTCCTGATAGACAATAGACAAGCCGCTGAGTTGATGACAATCAGACTATTCTAAGATAATTCAGTCTAGTAATCAAACTTCACATCTGCCTGTCTGACCTCCCTGCACTTCTCCAGTCAGCCACACTGCACCATCTCCTATCTTTTTTTTGGCCTCCACCAGTCATTACCTCCTCTCTATTCACCTCCATCAGTACCATACAATAAACCTGTGAGCCTGCCGCCTGCCTGTACTGGGTTGGCTATACAAGTTAAAATGGGCAAATATAAAAAGGGGAGGCTGAACATATATCTCAACAAATCTATTGTGAGGATAAAGACAATAGAATCCATTCGTATTGAAGAATATTATAAATAAATAAATAATAAATATATTCTGGAAAATATTAAACGTTGTTTTATGTAAAGGAAATGCAAAGAAATAGTGTAACGTTATACAATGTCTGGCCAAAATGTAAAAGCACTAATGAATAGAAATGTAAAAATAGTACAAACGGTTCAAATGAACCACTTTGTTCTTTGTACTAAAATTCAGTCTCTAATAATTTGAGACCTGTTAATGTTCACACTGTAAATTTAAGAAGTGTCATAGTGCATTTACCAGAGAACGGTCCCTCTCTTTGTGGGTTGCTGCCACTCCAATTCTCCATACACAACAGGTGCCTGATCTCTGGTCTGCTGGCTCTAAAACATTAAGGACACAAAACGACAAAAAAAAAATGTTTGCCTTGTTATTGTAAAACACATATCAGGTACATAAATGTTCATTTGTTTTGTTTGGTTTGTTTTGTCGTTGTCCTACGATGTCCTACATCAAGTTCTGCATGGGGAATGTCACAGTGGATAAACAGATTTTCCCCAACCAGAAACCCTGGATGACCAGCCAGGTCAGTATGCTCCTCAAGGACCGCAACACTGCCTTCAGGTCGGGCAATACAGAACTATATGTCTGACCTCAGACTGACAACACGACTGTAGTGGGGCTGATCTCATGAGGAGACGAGTCAGCCTACAGAGATGAGATCGTGCAGCTGTCCGCATGGTGTGCTGTGAAAAATCTGGCCCTGAACACCACAAAGACTGAGATCATCCTGGACTTCAGGAAGCATAGAGCAGATCCATCTCTCCTCACCATCAGTGGCGACTCAGTGCACCATCTCTGCTGACCTGTTCTGGTCTGCAAACACCAAGGCTGTCATCAGGAAGGCTCAACAGCCTCTGCACTTCCCTACCTGTTTTCTTTGTATAGCATCTATATTTTATTTTTGCATTTGTTGGGTCGTAACACTTTATATTGTGGTTTTATCTTTGTCTATACTGATGCTATACTACAGTATACCATACTATTACCTATATTCGACCAACACCTTGTTGAAGCCCCCTGTAATTTCATTGTGCTTACAGTATGTCTGTTGTACAATGACAATAAAAGCTTTCTATTCTATTCTATTTCAGTGTCTATACTCATAGAAGTTAAAGGTACAATATGTAAAATTGTGCAGAATACGGATATCTAGGGTTTAAAGCAACAACCTGCCCAGTCCTCCATACCAACATTACGATGAACTCTGTCCCAGAAAACAGCCTCTGCTGGTTATGTCGGTAATTTTTACAATGTGTTTGTCACTTTCCACGATGCACTGTGGGAGTCCACAACATTAAAAAGACAGCGGTGATGATGGTGGAGATATTTTTTGATCCACAGAGGAAATCACGTGGAAACCCATTAAAAAAAACAGGCACTCTGGGTCCTTTTGAGCTCTTTCAAATTATCTCCATGTCTGCCTATGGAGCTTCTTAGGTTGGACAGAATCTAACATTCACTCTGTTGGTTCACTTTATTTGCTTCCATGGCTGTAGTACGTTTCATATCTGGCAACCTGGAGTCTTTAGCATGAAACGTGTAGGGCAAATTTCAAAATAAGAAACATACTAACAATAGTAATTTATCAAGAAGCTTGTATTTTAGTAGAGCATGTTTCCTTAATCTCTGAGGACACAGCCTATTTATTTATGATTTAGTAAATATCTTACTTATTGTACCTGTAAGGCATAAGTTCGATCATCACGCACAAAACTCTATTCAGACCAGTACGGTCTCTTCTCAACAGTGTTAACAAACCACAAATTAGGAACCATGTTTCCTTTTTTGTCACTTGGTGCCACTGGTCAGCAGATGTCACTTATTGGGAGCATTACATTTAGTTAGCCTGGAGGAAGAAAGTGTGAAAGTGTCAAACTTTTTTTAGAGGGTAAAATGAAGACTGGTCTAACAGTACAGACCACTCTAAAACTGACCCATGGTATAAATGATAAACACTGACTTTGACCTTTTTTTTTTTTTTTTTTTTTTACTTTTCTTAAGGTTGGGAAGCAATTAATTTTCTCTTACTGTAAAACAGATATCAGGTACATAAATGTTATTTCAGTGTGTATGCACTTACAGAAGTTATGGGATAAGTTTGGTCATTATACACCACAACTCCATATAAACCAGTACGGTCTGTCTCACACTGGACCTGGGAAGGGAATAATGATAAACAGATCAGGAATACATATTGCGTGACTAAAACAGATATGCTGCAGTACAACATGAAGGCCAAAATGGAGAAATAATTATACTCACTGGAGTAGATAACTCCTCTGACGGTATGGCTTGAACCTGAGTGTGAAACAACAGAACAATATGAACATTATATATATGAACATATATGAATATATGAACTTTTGTCCTCCTACAGTCTGCCACACTCAATGTTGGTCCATTTAAACTTATTTTTTATTTTTAAACAAATAAAAACTTGAATAGGAACTTTGAATAAGACAAAGTATCATAGAGAGCGGTGATGGAAATATATAAATAATGGCGTTAGTAACGGTGTTTTTTCAGTAACGAGTAATCTAATTGATTACTCTTCCCATCATTATAACACCGTTATCGTTACTGCCAAATAATGCAACGTGATACTATGATTGAAGGCAGCTGTTTTTCATCAGACCAACTAGATCTCTAAGCCGAGCAGCAAAGATTTTTCTTGTTCCTCCTTCCTTGGTGAGGACGGGAGCACGAGACAATCGCATAAATGATGACGACTGGCAGAGGCTGAGTAAAAATCCATGGTAAGCTAATCAGAAGTGGAGTTGCTCAAGTGTCACAAAGACAACACAGGACATTCATGTGAGTCAATGAGAAACAGGAATGGCGAGCCCGAATAGTCTGAAACTACCCATCTTTAAATGGAAGTATAGTATAGTATATATCAGAAATAATTAAACACGCACATGTATTTTAAGTTCCGTCAAAGGGGGATGGATGTGAGGTCAAAATCAAGTTAAAATTCCTAAAAATGACGTTTGAATATTCCCTTTAAAAAACACATATCTATATCTGCGCATTATGTCAATAACATGAGGACAAACTAATACAACGAGACATAACTACTTGTATACAGTAGGTTTTTTTTTTTCAGTTTTAACATGTCTTTGAAAACATACCTACACATTACAAAATAAGTAAATTAACTAATGGCCTATACGGTAAAACTTTTAAGACCGTAGACCTCTCTCTCGTTTGCCCCCCCCCCTCTCTCTACGTGGCGAGATGTGCCCTCATGTCGCTAGTGGTGAAATGTTAAACTAACTGTAGCTTACACAGCTTGCATATAACTTTATCTCGAGGCTCCGCATTTTTGCCGTCTACTGACCAAAATCCTAAGTATTTCCAAACAGGGCTTTTTAGTTTTCTTGGAGTCCAAACCACTCTCTCTGCTGCCGAGTTGGGCTCGGCAGCTCGCCATTTTTTTTTTCTCTCTGCCATCTGCATCTGCCACGTTTTAGTTACAGACAAACGTAGGTGTTTTAAATAATTAGATAACACTGATAGTCTTACCATTTCAGCGATTATAAGGAAATTTTAGCTGTCTGACGGGCACAAAACTTTTGCCTTGTTGTTACTTCCAGTTGTTCACGTTTGGCCAACGTCATACAACAGGCTGTACTCGCGAGATCTTTACCCAGCTTCCTATTGCATTATTCATGTTAACATTTTCATGTTTAAATAATTTACCCTAAATTTGATTTAAAATAGTTTAAGATGAGGTTTTATCAGGTTTGGTAATGTACTGAATAAAGGTTTGTGTTCAGGCAGGAAACTGAAACTAATTTCTGATTTCACCAATAGACTATTGATAAGCATCATAGATTGTTCTAGATGTTATTCAGTTGTCAGTACTGGTTAAGCTCTATGTTCATGTATGTTCATATATATCTCTGACTGTACCATTATAAGTTTGTGGGTTTCATTTCTAGCAATACTGTCCTCCTTGCTGCGTAGATCCTTTGATAGATCCCTTAACAAGCTTTTTAAAAAAGTTATCTGTAACTGAATATCGTTGGTAATAAATGGTTAGTTTGTTAATGTCTGTGTTTCTGACTAAAAATTTAAAAGACCCCATAAACTTCTGAGAAAATGAAATCAATCTACTGCACATCACTGAATGATTTCAGCTTACCTGGAATTTTAAGTCGTATTTCTTGTACAATGTATCCTTATCTCTTGTTTTGGAGTGATTGGTAATCCATGGTTGTGTAAAAACGTTGTCTGATATGATCAATGCTTGAATCTTCTTATTTGCTTCCACTCAAACTTAAAAGACTACATTTTTAAAATAAGGTCCTACTTGAATTTTGTTTCTACGTTTATTTAAAGACGCAAAACTGAAAAAACTTCCACTGTTTTGTACAGTTTGGCTTGTTCTAAGCTGAAGTATCATTGCCTGTTCCCTCAATTCTCCATCAGCTGAGGGGGTCTTCACTTCAGTACTTTTAGTGGCTTTGATGATCATCATCTTTCACCTTTTTGTTCAATAGTCCTCAGTTGTGTTGCCATGACTTTGATTCTGAAGTAGCCTTTCTTCTCTTTTCAGCCCGTTAGTACTGACTGTAACAATCATTGGAAGAAATGCCGTCCAAGGACTTCAAGCAACCCAGAGCAGTCCCAGAGCAGTCCCAAATACCCTTTGTAGTATCCACAATTGTAGTTCATTCCATTGGTCCCATGTTTGTTAAAAAATTATGTTTTGGTAGGTTAAGATTTCAGGTTTATGTGGAATAAAAGAAAACTTCTATCACCATCTAGACAGACTGCACTTTTAGGTGCAACTTCTCTGTAGAAGAGTGGCACTGTCTGTCTCGTCTAGTTTTGTCAGTGACAAATCAGTGGGTAGACTAAACACAAGAGAACACACAGCCATACATAGCCATATCTGTGTTTGATTCGAGATAGCTCAAGATACCAGATCAGATGCAGGTTGTCCCTCCTCTGCTTTTGAAAAACAAGAGAGCAATCAAAATATAGATATGCTTGTAAATATTTCACATTTTATGAGTTTGAACAGACAAGCACATCCAAAAATGACTCTAGAGCATCAAAGTATAAAGTGTATAAGTATAAAGCCACTGACCAAGGTGTCATTCTTGACGACTGGAGTAAGAACAGGCTGCCACAATAGATTCTCATTTCTGACTTACCTGTTCATGTACCATGCATTTATTAAATTTGTGAAGCAATGATGACATTTATTTAACAAGGAAATTATTTTGTAGGATGATGAATAAGCCTTTACATTACACTTAACACTGGCCTGCATATATTGTCCGTATAGTTCATCTGCAAACAACATTAGCCAATAAAAATAGTTTTACTTTTTTATTTTAAAAATCTTCAAATTGCTCCTGAAGGCTGTGCCATGGTGTGTCTAATGTGTATAATGGTTAGCTCCTCAAACTGATGAGCAGTTGGCACCTGCATGGCAGCCATGCCATCAGTGTATGAATGGGTGAATGAGCTGCGTACCGTAAGTGCTGAGTGGGTCGAAAAGACTAGAAAGGCGCTATATTAGTACAGTCCATTTACCTATTTTATAATTACAATATGTGCTAAATCTAACATGTCACTTATTTTAAAGCTTACAAGGTGATGTATTCACGTCAGTTCTTGAACATCATTTGGTTACAGTGACTAAATACTTTATTGTTTGTGCAAACATTTTCTTTAACTTCCCACATTTCCCATTGCCAGAGCTGGAAACACTGTCTGTCTTTCTGTCCACCACTTTGGTCTGGACTGACTGCTCACCACTAATCAGATGGATTGTCCTAAAAATGCTGTTCCTGTTCCCGGCCCAGTATTATAAAAAAAATAATCTGACAGGTTATCCTGTCAGATTGAGATTAATCTAGAATAAAATCTGATCTGAAAAACTGGGTATTTCAACACAGATCAGACCTGATCCTGCAGATCAGGATTCTGCCTTGATATCAGATAAAAGGCTGATTTGGGTATTTTAAAGTAAGGCAGGATATGGATCACACTTGATACCAAATTTCGGATCATCTTAGATTGACAACAGTCTCAGCTACCACTTCTAGATATTGTTACTCAAGATGTTCATTCCTTGAAGGTTTATTACACTTAAGTGTTCCGTGTTTTTTTAACTTTAAATAATTAAGTAGCCTAATTGTAAGAAATTTAAAGCAGTAGAAATATTTGGCCCTTACGTCTGAAGCCTACAATTACAGACCTCTTTCTCAATTCTGTTTCAACATTGAATACTTGCATGTACCAAACCACATCAGAAGACAACAGGAATGCAGGGTCCAACAAACTTATAATTCTATAAAAACAAAGATCATTTCATTTATGTGGCCACTAACTAAAACAGGGCCTAACCCAGCTCAGGTCAGAAGTGAGCTTTTTTCTAATAGAGCTTTTATTTTCAGTTCTGTTTCTTTTTGCTGACAGCAGCGTTTGCTTTATTTGTTCACTGGCCAGTTCATTTGTTTGGGTCGCCTCTCTGTCTCCATTTGAGGAGCTTTTCATACGCATCCTCATAACCGCCTGCCTCTGAAGAATTCACCACCTTTTTTTAAAATAAAAAAGTACATGAATGCTTACATTTAACATTAATGAAACATAATATGGGATATGGTGGGACTGTAAAAAAAAAAAGGAAAAGTATGTAAAACTGAACAATTACTTGTGCAACTCGTGCACAGCCTATTAGTTATCAACTTCAGGGGCCCTTTGGTTGTGTGCACTAACAAGTCCTGCCATTTTCAGTCAGCTCCATAAGGGCTGTGCTATCGAGTGTTAGTGCAATCATGATATGAAGAAGAGCCAGACTATGATTTGCCACTTGTAAAACCGTATTCGCAACTTGTGAATGGCCGCATCTCGCCAACCTTGTGAACGCACACCATATATATATATGTATATATATATATTACAACACACACCACACACATATAATATATATGTATATATAATCTATGTATATATATATATGTGTGTGTATATATATATATATTATATAATAATATATATATCTATATGTGTGTGTGTGTGTGTGTGTGTGTGTGGTGTCTTTATTCAGAAAACCCTATGTCCATCTACTTTCAGATGTGGTTATTATAGACACAGATTAATGTTTATATATAAATATTTCAATATTATTCTCCACAGTCACAGTGTACACAATTAGTAGCCTGTAAAACTCAGCAGTAGAAAATACATACGTTGGTTGGTGCTTACATAAGGAGTAAACATTTATAATCCATCACTTTAAAAGTTCCCTACGTTGTTTTTGGTGCCTGTTTGTTTCCCAGATATATTAGTGGTGTGTGAATGGGTGTATAAGAGGCATTAACTTAAAGAACTTGTAGAAAGGCGCTTTATGAAGTTAGTCCATTCCTTTGTATTAGTTTACGGGCAGATCTGCCCGAACCAATACGGCGGCGCCGTTTACGTATCGCGGACCAACGACCAACCCGCTCAATGCGGGCGTCTTTTTTATTATGTCTATGGCCAGCCACCCACCCCCACACTGAGCCGTTATTGATCTATTATCCAATAAACCACTGCCACTCTTGGACAAGCTGGTAGAACAGGCATCTGGTCTCTGCGGCAAATCGTTTCCTCTCAAATCATCCGAGTGAATCGTGCAAAAATCACGTGAGAAGGATGACGCAACTGAGCGGCGCAAATAGGAACCTGCGCCATGCAAATCATGTTGTGCAGCTTTGCAGATCTGAAGTTACAAGTGCAAATTCTAGAAGATGCGCTTTCACAAGTTGTGAAATATGCTTGCAGTTTGCTTTTTGCAGATGTGTGGATCTGAAGTTACACTTAAACTCTGGATGCGGTTCAAGTTGCGATGCGCATGCACAAGTTGCGAATTACGGTTTACAAGTGCCAAATCATAGTCTGCTCTTCTTCAGATATATGGCACTAATCTACTTTCATTACTGTGCAGCTGTTTTAATAGCTTAAATTGGTGACAATTTACTACAAATATTATAGATATGTGGTATGATTATATCATAATCTAGAACAGCACAGTTACACGGACTCACACAGGAGGCGTAATGGCAGTGTGACGGCTGCGCCGCCTTTAGCTGCTTCTTTTGCCCTGCGTCAACTCACACCGGGCGCGTTCAGCCACGTAACGGCAGCGTCCGAGCCGGCTGTATTCTATGCGAGATCACGGATCACGTGAGCATCCTGGACTACGCGGACCCCGCTGGATCAAACTGTGTATAACGAAAACACAAACAACAAAACAGCTGACTTTGCTCTCCGACGTGGAGGAGATTATAAAAAAGATCTGTTGTGTCATAAATATTGTGTGTTGTTCCACTTCAACCAATCAGTCTGCCACCGGTCATGATGTAACGTTGATGTGAAGTTGTAAAAAGCTACATGACTGCGTATTGTTTTATTTGAAAGGGGGCGGAAGTTTCATTATGTTGATTCTGTGTCAGATTCTGTCTGGTGCGCAGTGCTCTGTTGAATTTATGAGATTTAGCAGTGCTCGCGTCAAAATAGAAATGCTAGGAATGCTCGCGCCCATGGCGAGGGGAGAACGCTTCTTGGGACACTCTGAGACGCGCCCGTTTTGAGTGCTCTCATTGACTAGACTGGCAGCATATGCTCTCTGCTGACCGCGGCGCAGCCGTAACGCCTCCGGTGTGAGTGGGCCTTTAGGTCTACCTTTGAAGGGCTGTTTCCCAGTTTAGATTTTTTTTTGCCTCTGCCTGGTTCCTTGGTGGTTTTTTTGCTTCAAGTTCTCCACAGAAGTTGCTCTGCTCCACAGACCTTAGGGCCACTGCCAGGGCATTATTTGTGCTGTTATAGCGCCAAAAAATTTCTGCTTACTTTTTGTGGACACATTGGTCTGGCCAGGGCTGAAGTGCCAAACAAAACTCTATAGTGTAATTGACCCCATCAGCAATGCATGGGTTTCAGAGCCATAAAATTCAACCCCTACTTCTTTGGCTTCCATGGTGTCTGGAGGTTGGTCAACCTCATTCTGACACTTCTGAATGAACCATATAGTTAAACTGTACCGTGTATTGCATGCGAAACAGCTGCAGAACAGCTCCGCTCCGGACGATGCTACTCCGCCGTCCACCAACTTACACATAATCCATTTGTGATGCGCTCAGGGCGTCTCCGCCGGCCACAGAGCGTCGCAAGAACGCACGCGATCATCTTGCGATTCACGCATAATCGCACGATAATGCGTCTGTTTACTCTCTTCATGATCCTGCAATGGAATTCTGTGCAGCATCTTTTTTCTGTGTCTATAAAAAGGATGTGAGGTGTATAATATTGATTAAGCATGAAAACCCTCACCTGTTTTACTTCAGGTCAGCCCGCCCATTATGACGTGTTCTTGTATGAAACTCAATCCCGGTGAACACAGAGGATTTTATTTTGAACCATCAACCAGGTTTATTTTGTATTTTGTAGCAGATTTCCTTCCCCGCACGTCTCTCTGTGCTGAATTTATGCGCCGTGCTCCGGTGTCGGGAAAAATCGCAGCTCTGCATATGTGTGTGCGGGGCTGCTGGTCGCTGTATGTAGTCGTTCTGGAGCGTGACCGCAGCGGGAACGGAGGCTGTGTGAGCTGACACATTGACTAACATAACGTAACACCTCATCGCCGTGGCAAGCCTATCCCGCATGCAGTGTATTTGTAGGCTTAATGTACGTTTCAAAGATAATGCAGCAGTCTGGTCCTGTGACACAGTGTGGTTGCTGTCTTTACATTCACCTGCCAT
>NW_020858669.1:0-1163 GCF_000972845.2 Larimichthys crocea | reverse complement strand
GGTTATAAGTTGAAAAGTTATTTGTTATAACAAGATGTTTTTCTTTTTTTTTTTTTAAGATTATTTTTTTGGGCTTTTATGCCTTTAATGATAGGACAGCTGAAGATAGACAGGAAGCAGAGAGAGGGGGAGTGACACGCAGTAAATTAGCCGTCTGATGCGGGATTCGAACCAGGGCCAGCTGCAGCGCCCCAATGAGATGTTTTTCACCTCTATAACAATATATTTGCATGTTGTAATGACTACAATAAGTCATATCTTGTTAACGCTTCACATTATAAGGCGACAGTGATTTTCTTTTTCTTTTTCCGACGTGGCAGCAGTGCACCGGCTGTTTACATCACCTTGGACACAGTCACCTTGTATTCAATTGTACACCCAAGTATAAGAGCACTGGTTACAAAGGCACGTCTTCACCAGATGCTTGTAGCAGCAAGACAACACCAGTAGATTCTACGAAGAAATTTGACTCAAATTATTCTGAGACCGTGAAAAAAAGTCTGTAATTCTTATTCAACTGTTTTTAAAGCTTTAGTCTTCATAATTACACTTGACAGAAGTAAGATACAGTTTGCCTTCAAAATAAACGGTAAGTAAACTAGTTATTATCCATAATCCCATAATCACTCCTCCATTTTGCAGATACATACATCAGACTTTCTCTCAAGTGTGCAGTGAAGCACAGTCTTACCACGTCTGACAAATGGACACTTCCTCACGTTGCCCTGCAGTATGACTGCTGCGCATCCATTCACCGCCACGTCGATGCCCAAACAATATATCATGTCAACATCGACTCGCTTGTCTTTCTTCTCCCTCTCTCCGAGCAATAGCAGATCATTTTTTTCATGTCCCAGCTAACAAACAGCAGAGTGAACAGACGGCACGGTCAATAAGAGCAGTCAATTATTTAGTTTTTTATTATCACTGAACGTTTAGCATGTGAAGACGCCATCGCTGCTGGCTGCCTGATGTGAAGCAGATTATTATTTTATATTATTGTATGCATCTAACTGTCCAGGAGAGCCTATTACATGGTGGAAATATTGTGCCAAATAATTATACCTCAAATGTTCGTGTTTTTATCGCATTCTGAGCAGCATGCCGACAACAACAGAGCCCGTACACCGCAGATCTCCTGTTAGAGAGGATCACAGAGTTTA
>NW_020858668.1:0-715 GCF_000972845.2 Larimichthys crocea | reverse complement strand
AAACCTGTGTGAGAAAATTCACCACATCTCACTTCTCTGGAAAAACATGACTCTGACTATTGTTTTGCATTTTTTGTTTAGATATTTTTTTAATTATGATGATGCTTTTAGAGATTTAACCAGAAGAGTCTGAACAGCTGTCAAGATAACAACAAAAACCATCATACAAACGACACATTTACAGCTTAAAAGTAAACATCAAATGAAAGATCAGTGAAGATGCTGAACTGCCCAGCAGATAGTCCATCATGTTAAACTGTTAAACTGTTAGCATGTTTAACCCTTCACATCATATGCTTTTTGCTTCAAACTTATAAAATCTAAAGAAGTTTCTCTCTTTAACAGTAAACTAATGTTGAAATAATTATTCTTCTGAGGGCTTCTCCTCGGCTGGGGTTAGGGTTAACCCTAACCCCTGACAAGTGATGGTGGGTTGAATTTTTTTATTGTGTGTGTAAAAATTTTATTTTTATTTAATTACTTAATTTATGTCAGTCACAGTCAGGTCAAAAGGACATTAAATTTTACATCTCCCTTAACTACATATTAGAGAACACCAGAGCTGCACTCAAACCGATGAAGCATTTTTCTTCAGATGTTGTTTCTCTGAGTGGGTATGATGTTGAACATCAATTTATGTGAATGGAAAATGTAGAAGTTGAACATGTATAAGTTCTTGTACAGCGTTGGTGCTTCCTGTGTCACTGTGAGTCTC
>NW_020858667.1:0-992 GCF_000972845.2 Larimichthys crocea | reverse complement strand
CACACACACACACAAAGTATGTATGATGAAAATAAGAGAGATCATCAGCTGGAGGTATGGATTAAATTTTATTTAGCATTTTTTATAAGGACAGCACACATTAATCAAATCCTCATCCCAATTCACCCCGGCCTTTTCCAAGAATAAGAGAGTCCATCTGTACTGCAGACCCCTCTTAGCCCTCAGGGAATCTGCTTGCATAGCTGCCAAGTCTTTATATCGAACCATCAACACGGAGGGGAGGAGATTCACTACCTCACCTCACCTTCTGTGACACTGGAGTGTAAGGTGAATCTGTCCCTTGAGGAAATCTCAAATGTCAGTACAAACATTGGCACTCATGCATTCCTGCAGTATTTGTATACATGTTGCAATATAACCAGCTTTTGCATTGAAAAACACTGGGATCAGGACGTTGTGATCATTGTGTCTGTATACATAAAACTATAGATGTTATGAATGTGTATTTGTTTCTTTCTTACTGTGGGTGCAGATTTTTAATATTTAGAGGGGGGATTTATATTAGAGTCTATGTTGATGCATGAGCTGAATGTCTAAGAGATCTCTTACACACTATGTTTATGGAGAAAAACTGTGTGTAACTGTGTGACGGACGTGTCAACACAATAAGGTGAGTTCCAGCAGTGTGGTGGTTAAGACCACCAAAACCGAGAGTAAATCGTGATCAAGACAAAGGCAGGGCAAACAAACAATGTAGCCTTTGGTAGAGAATATTTGCTCAGTCTCTTTGGTGAGGTCACAGTTGTGGTTTTGACAGGTTTTGAAATAAAATCCTGAGTCCTCTTTTTTTGAGACAGAGACAAGATGAAGTAAAAATGCAGTCAATACCGATAAAGAAACTGAGACCTTCAAAAAGCGGTCTTGAGACTGGTCTCAATACCATGACCAACCTTAAGTACTGCAACACTGGGTTGTAAAAGTAATTGTTCATTAATAACTTTTTTTATTGAGAGGTAAATTTTTCTGTATTT
>NW_020858666.1:0-667 GCF_000972845.2 Larimichthys crocea | reverse complement strand
ACAATAATGGTTGGAAATGATGTGGAATCTAAAGTGAGTCATAATATGAGAGTGAAAAATGGTACAGCTACTTGAATAAAACCATTAGAGGGCAGTCAGTGTCAAGTTTTCTCTTCTCTGTCACTAAAAGGAGATTCTCAGAACTCGTGTCCTGATCATCTGTTTTCCTCTAGAGGCTCCAAGTTTGTCTTTATGTCTTCAGACATCTGAAAACACTGAAACCATTAAATATACAAACCTGCAAAATCAGACTGAAGTTTTCAAACTATTTACATAATGCATGCAGACATGAAGAGAACATGCAAACTTCACAGATTTCACTAAATGTCTAAATTAGTTTCAACTTACAGAAATGTAGATAATTACAATTTTAAAATGTTTTTATTTCTTGTTTAATAAAAGCATGTATGTTTGTCTTTTTCTTTTGAAACAACTGATGAACAAAGACTTTCTTCTGGTTACTTTTTTCTATTTTTTGTGTCAGGAAGTTATAAATTACAAAGATGTGTTGCACTTTGCCAGAAATTACAGAAACTATCATTACAAAATCTAATTAGTGAATCCAGTAAGACCACAGCAGCCTGATGTCAATACTGTCAATGTTTTCCCTTCATTCATATTGCACACTTTTTTTTTTCTATTACTTTTTTTTTTATATTCTTATATT
>NW_020858665.1:0-1776 GCF_000972845.2 Larimichthys crocea | reverse complement strand
GTTTGAGGAACTGCACTTCTGCTTGGCTTCACTTCACAGTCATGTAGGTTGTTGCTTGGCTCCATATTTAAGAGCAATTTAATAGTAGCTGAAAGTTGTGTTTTTGGAGACCTCCATTGGTTTATACTTCCCCTAAACTCATGTGATGTACAGGTGTACTCAGTACATTATGACATCAGGTTACTCATACATACAGTACTACAGATAAACACCTTGCCATAGGGTCTAAATATATCCATGTGCACTAAGTATTCTTATTAATTCTTTGTAAATGTAATGTGTGAAACATTTTTTCATAGCTGGAAGGTGCATGAATGCAAAAGAATTGTTCCTCTGGTTGTGAGATCAGAGGCAGCAATCCTCTGCTCATGAATCCAGTGATGTAAAAGCATTAATGGATCAGTGCAGGTTAGGAGCCTGGTCATGTTGCAGGGCAGAACTGGGGCTGCCTGGCACTGCCCTGTTTTGCTCTGAGGTTTGTACGCACACAACATGTGATCTGAAGCCAGCAACCAACTATCCAACTAGCCACCTCCACCACCTCCCTCTTTCTCTGTAAACAGCAGTAATCTGCAGTCCAGCTGCAGCTCAGGGACAGTGGTGGGAGTCAGGGACAGGAGGCGGCCATTGAGCTTGACACTATAGCCAAAGGGAGATGAGATAATGTTGCTAATAATTTACAACAGCTACATTTATTCAACAATATCATAAACAACATATTTTTCTCCTCTGCTTTTTCTCTGTGTTTAAATGCACATAAAGGCAGTCGTCCCAGTACAGCTAGCCCTGAGTCAGCTGAGAGAAGCAGTGCCTGCTTTACAGTGGCCTCCAGTGCCATCATTGTTAAACTGAAGAAGAATAGACCTTCACACACATCAGGGTGCTTCTCCACGTGCAATACATTACAGCATTCCACTTCTACTTGCCCCTTTTTGCCGTCCAAGAAAGCCCCGAAAGCACTGACTAGACTGTGCCATAAAATCTGAGGCGGGGAGGACCACCAACGTAGTGAGGCCCTTTGGAGGGCCCGTTTAGTGGTCGCTTTCTAACGCCTCCCCACCCTCCCCCAGTTAGTGGGTATTACAGGGTTTTTACCATCAGGCCGCATCAACCTTGCTGATGTCTGTGGAAATGAGACAAGGTAAAACACAACTATGAAAATATTGACCCAAGTGGTTTTGTGTGGAGGTCGGCACTTAGGTTGATTTTGTGATAACGCTGCTTCCCGGATAATAATTGAGCTGTTTTTTTTATTTGGAACAGCGATGAATGCTTGGACACCTGCAGGTTAAATAGTGGATAAAAAGAAAAACTCACCATTCAACACTTTACTGTTGTTACAAACAGCCGTTGGTGATCCGTGCCTGGGCCCGTTCTGTTTCAATCAAATATAGATTAATCAAAGACAAGTCACCACTTAACACTGTAATTCAGCATTCCAAAAGACAGAAATCCTTTGGAGAAGAGGATCAGATCCCAATTCTACAAACAGCTGTGGCTTCAGTAAACCATGACACAATGTACAGCACATGTTGCTCTGAGTAAGAATCACAGCTCTCACCTGGAAAAACTCTCCTGACGCTGTTGCACTCTGTATTTTCCTCTAGGAATTTAGGGGTCTCAACATTTTAAAGGAGCAGCTTGTATTTTATAATGTAATGCTGCACTAATCAATATTTTTATAGTAACAACAGAAAAAATGCATTATGTTAAAGATAATGATGAACCAACAGAGAATTATCACCTGACTGTAGTTCCTCAAGGCTCTGGATGTTG
>NW_020858664.1:0-1137 GCF_000972845.2 Larimichthys crocea | reverse complement strand
GTCTCAAAGAAACCTTCAGACTTATCAGGTAGGGCTGCAAATTTCCAGGACTTTTAAAAGGACTTAAGACTGTAGTTTGATAGCCAACTGCACTTAAATAACCATGTACAGGAGCCACTGTGGCTATGAAGGTAGTACAGGTGACAGCTCCTGTCCACATGTGAAGGTATCCTTGTAAGACATTAATACCCAACTGGTTCCAGCAGCCAGGCCAGTGCCTCGTACGGCTAGAAATGCACCAGCGAGCCTTCTCAGAACTCGCCAAACCCAACTTTGGATTGCGGACTTAAGGTCTGGTCACATCTGGTAGCAGCTCTGCGGCTGCATTTAGTAACATTATGAAATAAGCAACATCTTTAGTGCCGTTTTGATAGTGTACATGAGACACGGTGAGAGAGCAATGCAGTTCAACCATCCACTGATCCAGGACCTGGTTGCATCTGGTAAAGCAGCTCCACAGTTACTCTGGCAACACGCTGTCCCCCCTTAATGACTACAGACCAGTCAGAAAGGGTCTACTGGTGTGCCACGTGCATCCCGACTACAAAACACACGTTCAATAGGGATGTAACGATACACTCAACTCACGACTCGATACGGTTCACTATTTTTTGTTCACGATATGATTCTTTTAATGAAAATAGGCTACAGACAAATTACCAAATAAAATTCTTTTTATTTGTAGGAAAAAAATCTTAGGTGCTTTCTTTACAGAAACTCTGAAACGGTTTGTGTTCTCTTATAAAAAAGTGCAACTTATACGGTCATCTTAAAACAAAATACATTTAATATCTCCTTTCTTTAGAAACAATCTCAAGTAAACCAGCGATAACTGGTGTAATGTGCAGTTTTCGCTCATGAGGTGGCGTAACGTTACTTTGCCTCTCACTGTGGTGGCGGCTGATATGTTGCTGCATGTTGCTCGTGTTGCTGCTGCATGTTGCTCGTGTTGCTGCTGCATGTTGCCGCTATGTCAGCAGTCTCTTGCAGTATTTAAATGCTGTTTTGGTTTTGTCTGTCCATTTCTCAGTTGTATTTGTGTATATAGGGAAACCAAAATGCCATCACACAGGTGATTTAAAACTGCTCGGTGCTTCCTCTATTTCAAAGCTATTTCTTACCGTTGCCGTTAATAAA
>NW_020858663.1:0-986 GCF_000972845.2 Larimichthys crocea | reverse complement strand
ACGTTAGAGGAACTGCAGATTTCACTTCACAGCATAAATTGCGAGTCAGACTCAGATTTAGAAGCTGGGTACATGAAATAAACAAAGTCAGAACACACACACACACAGGTAGATTCTGAGAGTTTAGTCCATGAATCCACCTGGATAGTCTCTGCTTCAGAGACATTTCAGGCTGTGTGATGTCAGGCTTCGTTTTCCCAAAAGTTGGATCTGGATCAACTTGTCTCCCGCACACTGGTGCGAGTTTTGCAGCAACCCTTGCGTTGTAGACTGTCGGTGCGGGAACGGGCGACCCTCCATTTAAATGCATGGAAAAAACCTAAATTTTTGCCAGATCCTGTGTGAATCCACGCTAACTGAGGTTGCCACTTGATCTAAATATGGCTACTAGGGCTAAATTAGTAAATGTAAAAAAAAAATACTAGGTGTAGAAATTAATATAATCCTGGAATAAAAGATAAAAAGATGACAAAGCAGAAAGCATCACAATGACTACATCCCACCCACGCTCTTCTTCTCTTCTTCTTCTTATCGGCTCTTTTTCACCGTTCACAATAAAGACTGAGCTGCCGTGAAAAAGAAAGTCAGTATAAATAAATTACAGTAGAGCTTAAAGCAATAGTTTCTACGTTTTGGGGAATATGCTTTGATTTTAATGCAAGCTTTAGGATGAAACTGAAACAAGGGGAAACAGCTGGCCTGGCTCAGTCCAAAGGTAATAAAAGCTCATTATTTAAAGTCTGTGTAAAGTCAGAATAAATATGTTCTGAGTTTGTTATACCAAAGAAGAATGTGTTATTAACCACCCAGCTAAGGTAAAAAGGTAAAAATTAATTCTGACGAACAACTAACTTTGAAACACTCAGGGTGGCCTCGGCGTGTCATCGAGCCACCCTTTTAAGGACCGCCCACAAAATCCTGAGACTGAAAACTGGTGAAAAACAGTTTGAACCTCTAACTCCACATGTCTTTTCACGTGTTTTCAG
>NW_020858662.1:0-526 GCF_000972845.2 Larimichthys crocea | reverse complement strand
TAACCTGCAGCATATGGCACCCACACACCGCCCACCCACAGGCCCGTCACTCCTGCCCCGTCAACCCTACCACTTCCTATAAAATATAGGCCGACCTATACACACACGCTAAATAACAAGTACATAAAAAGCTAAATAATAGATTGTACTTAGCTCGCGCGCTCGGCGAGACCCTCCCCCGGAGTCTGAGCTTGTACCGCTGTCCAACTCCCCAGGGCAACGGCTTCGCTGGACGGCGAGGACAGGAACTGGCTGGCTTTCAGGAGGACCCTGTGGCGGCCGCACAGGGAGCGATAGCCGCACGGCACTCTCTACAAAGGGCCCTGATCTAGCTACAGGAGGCAACCAGCCTCCCCTCCTAACACGTGAACCACTAACTCCCCCTGGCTACCTATCTTCATCGCCGGCAGCTCTAAATCACTGCAAATGACACCATGCTTCGTTATCTTCGACACATTTAGCTGGGAGCCGGGCCATCCACACTGTTAAATCCATTGTACGCACCGCTGCAGTTGTGTTTTTGGCT
>NW_020858661.1:0-504 GCF_000972845.2 Larimichthys crocea | reverse complement strand
CCAGCAGCCCTCTAGGAGAAGGATTTTAAGTGGCATCAACAGGAGGCCAACGAAGAAGTCTGAGACAGCTAGGGAGAGGAGGAAGAGGTTGGTTGGGGTGTGGAGCTGCCTGAAGAAAAAAAGAATGAACGTCCAACATTCAAATCAATAAGATCGTCACAGAGTATTAGTTCTAGCTATAGTTGAGTTCTAATGATATCATGCAAAATGAATGAATAAATGTGTTTGATATTAAGTAAAGATATATAAGTTTATTTTAATGCCTGAAGTGGGAGATAGAGATGATGACCAGCAGGTTGAGAGTCACAGTGAACAAAGAGATGCATGACATCAGGATGTAAATGAAAATAGTCTCAGTATGATGCTGCAGTGGTTTCCTGCAGGAGGTGTTGAGAAGTTCTGGAAAGCAGAGTTCAACTTCTTCCAGGGTCTCCATAATCAGAGAGGGAAAAAGAGACAGGAAGCTGATGAGCTCTGGGTACTCGTCAGCTCTGCATTATAAAG
>NW_020858660.1:0-8941 GCF_000972845.2 Larimichthys crocea | reverse complement strand
TTCACTGTGGTATTAGTACATTCAGGTATTTCATGTGTATTAGTACTGCGTCCACCCCGCCCTCCTCGGTCGATCTCACGGTGTTCGTGGGGGAGCTGAGAAGTTCATGTGTTGTTGTTGGAATGAAGTGAAACTGCGTCCACAGTACTGATTTCTGTTCACCCTCTCCTCCCCTTCTCCTCTCTGTGGCTGACTGTGGTTCGGGAGATGAGGTGGAGGGATGTGGAGTGATGTGGAGGGATGATGGAGGAATGGTGGAGGGATGGGTGGAGGGATGATGATGATGGAGTGATGTGGAGGGATGATGATTGATGGAGTGGTGGAGTGGATGGTGGAGGATGGTGGAGGAATGTGGGAGGGATGATGGAGGGATGTTAGGTATGATGTAGGGATGATGGAGGAATGGTGGGGGATGAGGAGGGATGGGGAGTTGGGTGGGGGGTGGGATGGTGAGTGATGTTGTAGGGATGTGGGGAGGGATAAGTGATGCTTTCGTGATGTTTGAGGGATGGTGGAAGGATATGGACGGATGGTGATGGTGGATGGATGGTGGCGGAATTGGGAGAGTGGTGGAAGGATGAATGAGGCTGGTGGCTGTTGTAGTTCTTGTGGAGTTATGATTGAGGGATTGTGTGAGAGATATTGAGGGATGTTGGATTGATTTTTATTTCTTTTTCGGGATGGTTGAGGGATATTCTTCATTGAGTGATGATGGATGGCTGGTTGAGTGATGAGGCGGTATGTTTGGAGGGATTGTGTAGTTCATGATGGCGTGATGTTTGAGTGCTGTGTAGTTATGTTGTCTGGATGTTTTTGATGTCTGGTGCTGATTGCGGATGGTGGAAGGGATGGTGGAAGGATGAGGAAGGATGGGTGATGGTGGATGATGGTGGGAGGGATGATGGAGGGATGTGGAGATATTATGGGAGGGATGTGGAGGGATGATGAGGAATGGTGGAGGGATGGTGGAGGGATGATGAGAAATGGTGGAGAGATTATGGAGGGATGGTGGAGGGATGATGGAGAGATTTAGGGAGGGATGATGGAGGGATGGTTAGAGGGATGATGGATATGGTGGAGGGATGATGGAGGAAATGGTGGAGGGATGATGAGGAATGGTGGAGGGATGTGGAGAGATGATGAGGGATGGTTGAGGATGGTGGAGGGATGATGGAGAGATGGTGATGGTGGAGTGGATGGTGGAGGGATGATGGAGGGATGGTTATGATGGGAGGGATGGTGGAGGGATGATGGAGGAATGGTGGAGGTATGGTGGAGGGATGATTGATGGTTGGTAGGTGATGCTGGAGGGATGGTGGAGGATGATGAGGAAGGGTGGAGGGATGGTGGAGAGATATGAGGGAATGATGGAGGATGATGGAGGGAGGTGGAGGGATGATGAGAGATGGTGATGGTGGAGATGATTGTGGAGGGTGATTGAGGGATGGTGGAGAGATTATGAGTGGATGGTGGGAGGTATTAATGGAGGGATGGTGGAGAGATATGAGTGATGTGGAGGATGATGGAGGGAGGATGGGAGAGCTGGTGATGGGGTGGAGTGATGGTGGAGGGATGAGGGAGGGATGGATGATGATGGAGGGATGGTGATGGTGGAGTTATGGTGATGATGGAGGTAGGATGGTGGAGGTATGGTGATGAATGGAGGGATGGTGATGGTGGAGGATGGTGGAGGGGATGTTATGATGGAGGGATGGTGAGGTGAGTGATGGTGGAGTGATGGTGGAGGGATGATGGAGGGATGTTGAGGGTGGGATGATGGAGGGCTGATGGAGGGATGATGGAGGGATGGTGGAGTGGATGGGGTTAGGTATGGTGATGATAGAGGGATGATGGAGGGATGGATGGCGATGAAGTATTTGAATTCTCATCCATCCTCTGAACATCTCGTCATCTCCTCATCAGCTGACATCTTTGGAAGACGGAGGAAGGTGTAGCCATCTCATCAGTTTATTCACATTAATTTAAATAATAACTTCTTGTTTTCTATTTGATTGTTAGATAAAATAAATGATGAGGTCATTAAAATGTCTGTCATGTGACAGTTTTTTAACGGAGGTGAGAGCTCTCCACCTGAGCCGGCGTGAACTCAGACAGGTTGGAATGTTGTCTTCTTACACATCGTGTCAACCACCGTCGTATTCGTTCAGTCGGTCTGGTTCGGTTCCTAGTTTTTCGACTGGGCGTGTCCGACATCACGCTTACTCTGATTGGTCCCTACTATGAGCTTGTGGCCTTTTCCATTTCACACGATGGATGCTCGGCGGAGCGGCTGCAGGCAGAAGTGGTTGTGCATAGGCCAATAGAGCTCAGCTCCTGTCGGACTTCACCCTCCGTGCTCTCTTGATCATAATTACTCCAGCTTTCTAACCGGAGCGTGGCTGACGGAGCCGGATGATGTGATTTCATACAGGATAACGATGGAGCAAATAAAGGCGAGCTGTCGGAGCTGCAGGCACAACGCTTGAATAATGACGAGAATTAGCATCTCAGCTGTCGTGGACTGTTTTATGAGGCGAGCAGGGAGTCAGCAAAATACTGCAGTAAGACTACAAATACTGCACTTGTAAGACTTACAAATCTGCAGCTGTAAGACTACAAATACTGAAACTCTAAAAATACTCAGCTAGCGTAGCATAAAAATGAAAACAGGCAAAAACAATATTAGCTTAGCATTAAACACTGGAAACAAGGGAAACAACTAGCTTAGCTTAGCATAAGAGAGGGAAACCAAATCCACCTGTCACATTTCTCCTCTTTATGTGATGCTACGCTAATAGCAGCTGGCTCCAGGGAATAGACACCGAGAATCGTCCGGAACAGTTGAAGCTCTCTCAGATATTTCATAATCGTTAGAGGGCAGACTCAGCTCAGCTCAAACATTCAGTCCTTTTTTGTCACTTTCATTTCCGACTTTCGCAATTTTGTCCCGGTCCGGTTTGGATCGGCTCCTAATATTTTTACATCACTGCTTTTTAATTGCATCCATTTCGGCCGTCTGTGTGAAACTAAGTATGGTTGAAAGGATTCAGGTTTTCAGTCGAGCTTTCACAAACCTAAGCTACTCTGGACCCGGCTCGTCCTTTAATGAAACATCATTTGCTACAGCGTTCATTAAAGAGTCACGTTAGCTTAGCTTCATGTTTCTGTCTGGTTTAGCCTGCAAAACAAGCAGGTAAAACAGGCTAAAAAACAAGAAGTCAGACCTCTGAGCCCCTGCTCCTGTCATCACCTCTAACCTTGAAGCCTTTAGTGGGGCAGTAAAAATGTGATGGAGACCATTAAAAGCCTCGTCGATACGCGATCCTCGCTGGAAAAAAGAATTTACAGTCAGAACGACGAGAGAGTCGTGGAAGTGTTGGAGGTCCGATTCGCTGCAGGCCGAGAGATCGTTAAAGGAGACTGACCTAATTACAGCCGAGCTGAGGACTCCCTGTGTTAAACACCCCAAACACAACGCAACTGTTAAACACCCACACAGCTCCACTGGCTACACCCACACAGCCTTCACTGCTACACCCACACAACTTCCACTGTTTCACACACCACAGCTCCACTGCTACACGCCCACCAGCTCCACTGCTACACCCACACAGCTCCACTGCTACACCCACACAACTCCACGTTTACACCCACACAGCTCATGAAAACACACAGCTCCACTGCTACACCCACACAGCTCCACTGTTACACCCACACAACCCACTGTTACCCCACACAGCTCACTGCTACACCCCCAAAAATCCACTGCTGCACCCACAGCAGCTCCACTGTTACACCCACACAACTCCACTGCTACACACACAAAGCTTCACTTTTACACCCACACAACTCCACTGCTGCACACACACAACTCCCTGCTGCCCCACAAAGCTACACGTGAAAACCACACAGCTCCACTGCTGCACCCACACAACTCCAATCACGCCACCGTTACACCACACAACGCCCACTGCTCACCCACACAGCACCACTGCTACACCCACACAGCACCACTGTTACCCCACACAACTCCACTGTTACACCCACACAACGCCACTGCCTACACCCAAACAGCTCCACTGCGAAACCCCAAGCTTCACTGCTACACCCACACTCCACTGTTACCACCCACACACCAAATCCACTGCTACGACCCACACAGCTCCATGTTACACCCACACAGCTCCACTCTACACCCACACAGCTTCACTGCTACACCCACACTCCACTGTGACACCCACACAAATCAACTGTTACAACCCACATAAAGCTCCACTTGCTACACCCACAATCCACGTTACACCACACAACTCCACTGTTTACACCCACAACAACTCCACTGCTGCACCACACAGCTCCACTGTTACAACCCACACAAAGCCACTGTTTACCACCCCACAGCTCCACTGGCTACACCCACAACAACTACCACTGCTGCACCCACACAGCTTCCACTTTTACACCCCACACAACTCCACTGCTACACCCACACAGCTTCACTGTTACCTCACATAACAACTCCACTGCCCTGCACCCACAGCAGCTCCACTGCTTGCACACACACAACTCACTCAGCTCCCCGTTTACCCCACACACTCCACTGCTTACACCCACAGCACCACTGCTACACCCACCCAGCACCAATGTTACACCCAAAAAAGTCCACTGGTACACCCACACAACCTCCACTGCTACACCCACACAGCGTCCACTGCTACACCCACACAGCTTCACGCTACACCCACACTCCCACTGTTACACCCACACAACTCCACTGCTACACCCACACGACGCCACTGTTACACCACACAGCTGCCACTGCTACACCCACACAGCTTCACTGCTACACCCACACTCCACGGTTACACCCACAACAAAAACTCCACTGTTTACAAACAAACCCACACAGCTCCACTTCTACCCCACACTCCACTGTTACACCCACACAACCCCACGTTACATTACAACCACCAGCGCCACTGTTACACCCACAAAACGCCACTGCTACACCCCACAACTCCAACTGCTACACCCACACAAATCTCCACGGTTACACCCACACACTCCACTGTTATACATTACAAAAAACCCCACAGCTTCACTGCTACACACACACTCCACTGTTTACACCAAACCCACACAACTCCAGTCCTCCAGAGGTTTCCGGCATGGTTCCAAACATCTGTTTTTCCTGAATCAAGTCTGAGCTGCAGAAGGAAGATGAATCAGAAGATTACGAGTCTCAGAGACACGAGGATGACTACCTCTGACATCAACAGACAACGAAATGTGTCATTGTGCATCATCAATAAAACATTATATTCGCCATCAGTTAGGTTGGAGCAGTAAATCGCTCTGGGCTCTCCGGGTGGGATAACACATTTGTGCTGAACTCACACACTGAACATCAAATCAAACGCTCCTTTCTCCTCGCTCAGCAGTTTCTGCCTCCACCCGGGCACATGGGGGGGGGGGGGGGGGGGGGGGGGGGGGGGGGGGGGGGGAAAGCTGGGATATAAAAAACGAGGATGGAAGAGGTGATTCCTGTGATCATCACACATCATTGGACACGTTGGTTGTGGTCCACAGAGACACTAAGATATAAAGTGTCAGCAGGTGGTCATGTGACCGGTCCAGACCTGTGGTGGGAACTCACCTGAAGGTAAGACAAGAAACAAACCGAGACAGGACATGAAACACCAGAGAGACAGGAAACAGCCAGAGACAGGACAGGAAACAGACAGAGACAGAGACAGGAACAACCAAGAGACAGGAAACAACCAGAGACAAGAACAGGAAACACCAGAGAGACAGAAACAACCAGAGACAGAGACAGGAAACAACAGAAGACAGAGAAAGGAACACCAGAGACAGGGACAGGAAACACCGAGACAGAGACAGAAACAACCAAGAGACAGGAAACAGCCAGAGACAGAGACAGGGAACAACCAGAGACAGAGACAGGAAACACCAGGAGACTGAACAGCCATAGACAGAGACAGGAAACAACCAGAGACAGGGACAGAAACAACCAGAGAGACAGGGAAACAGCCAGAGCAGAGACAGGAAACAAACGCAAGAGACAGGAACGCCAAAGACAGAGACAGGAAACAACAGGACAGGGACAGGAAACCAACCAAGACAGAGAATGAAACAACCAGAGGACATGTGAGGGGGGAGAGAGGAAACAGCCAGAGACAGAGACAGGAAACAACCAGAGACAGAGACAGGAAACAACCAGAGAGACAGGAAACAACCAGAGACAGAGACAGGAAACAACCAGAGAGACAGGAAACAACCAGAGACAGAGACAGGAAACAACCAGAGACAGAGACAGGAAACAACCAGAGACAGGGACAGGAAACAACCAGAGACAGAGACAGGAAACAACCAGAGAGACAGGAAACAGGAGCCAGAGACAGAGACAGGAAACAACCAGAGACAGAGACAGGAAACAACCAGAGAGACAGGAAACAGCCAGAGACAGAGACAGGAAACAAACAGAGTACAGGACAGGAAACAACCAAGAGACAGGAAAACAGCCAGAGACAGAGACAGGAAACAACCAGAGAGACAGGAAAACAGCCAAAAGACAGAGACAGGAAACAACCAGAGACAGGGACAGGAAACAACCAGAGACAGAGACATGAACAACCAGAGAGACGGAACAGCCAGAGGACGAGACAGGAAACAACCAGAGACAGAGACAGGAAACAACAGAGAGACGGAAAACAACCAGAGACGAACAGGAACAACAGAGAGACAGGAAACAACCAGAGACAGAGACAGGAAACAACCAGAGACAGAGACAGGAAACAACCAGAGACAGGGACAGGAAACAACCAGAGACAGAGACAGGAAACAACACAGAGAGGGACCAGGAAAAGCAGAGACAAGAGACAGGAAACAACCAGAGACAGAGACAGGAAACAACCAGGAGAGACAGGAAACAGCCAGAAGACAGAGACAGGAAACAACCCAGAGACAGGGACAGGAAACCAACCAGAGAGACGGAAACGCCAGAAGACAAGAGACAGAAACAACCAGAGAGACAGGAAACGCCAAAACAGAGACAGACACAACCAGAGACAGGGACAGAAACAACCAGAGACAGAGACAAGGAAACAACCAGAGGACAGGAAACAGCCAGAGACAGAGACAGGAAACAACCAGAGACAGCAGTCAGTCCAAGCGCGGCGTCTGTGCTTTCAGCCTTTATTTCACCAAGCTCTCACCAACCACTAAAGTCAGGTTACCTGAGCTCTGCGGACGCACAGCGAGCAGGAAGTCCTTTTTTATTAGTCTTTTACGTTGGCTCACGCTGATCACGTCTCTCTTCCTCAGGTTTGAAACATTGATTTCACCTGAGAGGTGTCTGAAAACAACAGAGCAGAACAAAATCCAGAAAGTCCCAAAAAGTCCAGAAAGTTTCAGAGGGAAAGAGACTCACTGTTATCTATTTTAAAAAACTTCATCTGGACTGTAATGATGTGGAGGACAACAGTCTGTACTCAGGACTCTCGGGGTTTTGGATCAGACTCATCGGGTTTGATTCAGGACTCGTCGGTGTTGGATCAGGACTCATCGGGGTTGGATCAGGACTCGTCGGTGTTGGATCAGGACCCGTCGGTGTTAGGATCAGACATCTGTGTTTGATCAGGACTTGTCTGTGTTGATCAGGACCTGTCTGGGTTTGATCAGGAATTGTGGTGTTTGGATCAGGACTCTCGTGGTGGATCAGGACCCGTCGGTGTGGATCAGGACCATCTGTAACGGGATCAGGACTTGTCGTGTGATCAGGACTGTCGTGGTTGGATCAGGACATGTCGTGTTGGATGAGGACTTGTCGTGTTGGATCAGGACTTGTCGTGTTGGATCAGGACATGTCGTGTTGGATGAGGACTTGTCGTGTTGGATGAGGACTTGTCGTGTTGGATCAGGACCCGTCTGTGTTTGTTTAGGACTTGTCAGTGTTGGATCAGAACTCGTCAGTGTTGGATCAGACTCGTCAGTGTTGGATCAAACTCGTCATGTTGGATCAGGACCCGGCCTTGGTTGTGTTTAGGCTTGTCATGTTGGATCAGAACTCGTCAGTTGTGGATCTGACCAGTCCCCTGTGTTTTGATCAGACCCAGTCCTGTGTTTGATCAGGACTTGTCGGTGTGTGATCAGGACCTGTCTGTGTTTGATCAGGACTTGTGGTGTTGGATCAGGACTCATCATGTTGGATCAGGACCCGTCGGTGTTGGTGTGATCAGGACCCGTCGGTGTGTGATCAGGACCAGTCTGTATTGGATCAGGACTTGTCGTGTTGGATCAGGACTTGTCGTGTTGGAATCAAGGACAGTCCGTGGTTGGATTAGGACTGGTCGTGTTGCGATCGGACTTGTAACGTGTTGGATCCAGGACCCCGTCCCGGTGTTTGTGTTAGGACTTGTCCAGTGTTTGGATCAGAACTCGTCAGTGTTGGATCGGGACTCTTGGTCTTACTCGAAGTGTGGTGATATTACTGTTGGCCATGTCGCCTGAACGCAGCTCGTGAACACAAACAGCTCTGCAGATCTTTTTCTTCTTTCGCTTCACTGAGCGTCACTTTAACCATCAGTGTTTGACAGAGGGCGAGCAAGGTTTACACACTCAGAGATAGAGAGAGAGAGAGAGAGACAGAGAGAGAGAGAGACAGAGAGAGAGAGAGAGAGCTGTGTGGATGTTTTCTTCTTCGTTGGTTTCTGAACAAATGCTGCAGCGTTTCCCCTCCAGCAGCTTCATGCAGCCACTCTGATGTTTCATGAATGAAACGCCTGCAGCTCCTCATACGGCGACTCAGTGTACAAACATGAATCTCCAGAGTCTATCTATAGAAACATGTTGTTCATCTATAGAAACATGTTGTTTATCTATAGAAACATGTTGTTTATGTTTATCTATAGAAACATGTTGT
>NW_020858659.1:0-683 GCF_000972845.2 Larimichthys crocea | reverse complement strand
TTCAATAAAATAAAAAGTAACAACCCAAGGCTCAATGTTTGTCATATCTCACAGCAGAGCTCATAGCAGAGCAAGCAGATGACATGGAAGGCATGCGCTTGGATTATTTTAACAATATAGCTTTGAACAATAAAAAAAATATGTAAGTGTCACACCGCGGTGAGGTCAAGCTGGGTTTTTGTTATGTCTTGTCATTTCCTGTTTTATTTTGAAAGATAACTCTCCTCTCGTTTCAGGTGACTTGCCCTTCCTCGTGTGTCACCGGTCTGATTGTCTTCCCTGCCCTGATTGTTTCCACCTGTTCCCCATTACCTGGTGTATATATTGTCTGCGTCTCCCTTTGTCCCGTGCCGAAGTGTTTCGTCTTTCGTAGCGTGCACCAAAGCCCTTTTTCCATAGCCCACAGTCACAGCATCATAGCTCTAGTGTTCTTTTGTTTTTCTACCTCGTATGAGTGATTTTCTGTTGTATTTCTTAGTCTAGTCCTTTTGTTTCTTTGTATTTAGCCTAGTGTGTTTTCAGCCTCGTTTTTGAGCGCCTTAAGTTAATGTTTCATAGCCTTTTGTTGTTCCTCGTTGTGAGTGATTTTGATTTTGTTAATCTTTAATAAGAGTGGTCATAGCCTTTTGTTGTTCCTCGTTGAGAGTGATTTTGATTGTGTTTATCTTTATTAAGAGTAGTTC
>NW_020858658.1:0-9473 GCF_000972845.2 Larimichthys crocea | reverse complement strand
AGTAGGAAATGGCCATCCAGTGCATAAATGAATATGAAAATTAAAGTAGCAACAGTTACAGCTCATGTGGATCAGACGAGTGAGAGGAATGTGCACCTTCCTCTGGACAATACACACCAGCATTTACTCAAAGAAAATACATATTGGGAATGGAGAGAGTAGTGTCAGTTGATATTTAGTTGATATTTATATAGCTCTAAATCATAACAGAAGTTATCACATGCACTTTGACTTTTAATACAAAGTAGGTCTAGACTGTACTCTTTATAATATTATTTACCCAACAATTCCCACCATGAGCAAGCACTTGATGACTTGGCCCCTCCCTTCACACGCAAGAGCCGTTGTGAAGCTCAGGTTGGGGGCTCCGGCTGCTGCCATCTTGGCAGTCCTGCCTCCAGTGCCGCAAAAAATGGACTAAGACATTGTTCATAGAGCTGAGGAGGGCTGAATGAAGTCTGGTTGTTCAAACAAGCCTGTCAATCAAAGTAGCCACAATTAATTATAGATCACTTTAAGCCTTAATATAATTTGAATGTGAATGGTTGTTTGTCTCTAAACCCTGTGATGAACTGGCATCTTGTCCAGGATGTACCCCTCCTCTGGTCCAATGTCTGCTGGGATTGACTCCAGCCCCCCACAACCCTGAAAAACCTAACCCTAACCCTGAAATAGGTGAGTTCTATGAAAATTAAAAAAAAAAAAACACCCTCATTACAGTTATATAGCTATAACCTGTTTTTTGTACCAGCTGTAAACATGTTTATTTCTGCTGTGAAGTTGGACATTTGAACATGGGGACTTATGGAGACATTTTGTAACCAGCCTCAAGTGGATGTTTGAGGAACTGCACTTCAGCATTAGCTTCATTTCACAGCCACAAAGGCTGCTGCATGTCTTGTGTTGGCCTTGATACTCTCTTCTCTTATTTGGCCTCAGCTTAGGTGGTCCATACTAGAATTCTGGCTGTAGCTATCTAGCTAATGAAGCTCGTGTTAGCTCCATGGGTTTTATGGAAAATGCTGTCATACAGCTCCTACGTGAGTCCAGCATGTGGAGAAAGCTAAAGCTTGCCCTGTTATGAAGAAGAACGCACATGTCACTTCCCTTTACAGTTGTTTTTCCAGTTGCTAACACACTGAAATGACATGGATAGCACAAATATTTAAAGTGACACACAGGGAGCAAAACCTCATCTCAAATCTCCAAAACTTTAAACATATTTTCTGCTTTACACACATTTTGCAATTGGAAATGTCTTTTTAAGTGTACTGAACGCAGTTCTCTGCATAAGACACAACAATCTGACATAAAGTCACATGTTTGCAATTTCAAAACACTGCCATTTAAAATGACACTACATGAGCTCATTGGACACTACATGTGCCACCTGGCCAAACAGGTAGCACATGGTGTTATGTAATTGTTAACATAATAAAAGAGAACAGGTGAGCATCTTTTTGTCTTTTACAACAACAATGGAAGACATTGCTGAGAGAGGAAGAGAAAGAGGAAGAGGGAGAGAATGAGAGGGGGAGGAAGAGCGAGAGGTCGGGGTAGAGCAGTGTTGTCGGATTATTTTGCTTTCCTCTTTATTTTATTTTATTTTTTCTGCAATTGTATTTTTCAGCTTACTGTTTTGTGAGCATATTTTAGTTCACTCCAACGTAAATATATCTGCTGTGCATACGTACACTGACTAAAACAAAATTTTAAAAAATTCAATAGCACGTGTGTGTATCTGCAAATATTTCTGTGCATGTGAACAATCTGAAGAACTCCACAGTTTGAACTATGTTAGTATGATGGCAAAGCATACTAAAGATGAGAGTGCTTTTCATTATGCCCAACAGTGTGTAGTTGGTTAGACAAAAATCTGTAATATCAGTGAAGTGTGCCATCTGGTGCAAAAGTTTGATTTTGGTTGCAGTGCTTCATATTGCAGGATATATGAGGTATTTTACAGTTTGGGTGTGTGGTTTGGTGAATTGTGTTAGTATTTTGATAAAACCAGCCTAGTTTGCAAAATTGTGTTTAAGCAAATGGAAAAAAAACTGTAATATGTAAGAACCCAGTTTGAGTTGGGGTAGGGTTAAACCTTTTCTTTGGGTTGGTGTGATCTGTGAACATTTCAAAGATTGTTTCCTGTCAGCAAACCTTAGCTAAACCAACAACAGTAATAGATATACTGATATATTTCATTAAAGGATTCAAACAAATCTACTGAATGAGCTGACCACAAATCCTTGACACAATAAATTATGCACTGCAAATATGCTAACAGGCCTGTGGTCATAAATCATTAGGTGCTCATATAAGCTGCAATGCATATATTTGTGCATGACAGCTGCTGTAAGTCATTTGTCACGTTTATTAAATGGCATACATGGGTGAAAGATGAACTCGGGCTTGTGTGGAAACTCAAATGACAAATAGCTAGTCCTCTGGGACTTGAAGTTGTTCTTTGTCCAGGTCTGGCACAGAGTCCCTCTGACATAAAAAATAAAACAATAACACCATTGAAAGATACTATCTGTCCTTGTCCCTCTCACTTCCCTTGAAACGTCAAACAGCCTGATTTGCAATCATTCCCAGTTTTGTAGCATTCACCTAATCACATGCTGCAATTTCCTCTTGACCTCCAAATATAATGGTCCCTTCTCGGCAGAGTGCCCTCGTTCTTGAGCACTGTGGTCCCTGCGACAATTTGGGGACACTTCCAGGATGTCAGGCTCCGAATTCACTTTTGTCCTCATTGTCTCACTTTCAACTGACATGTCTGCACTATTTGTATTTACAAATTTGGATGACATGTGCATTAGAGTGCAGAATGTGTTTAGAGTTTTGCTGAAAAGTGTAAGTGAGATCTGCTAATTGTGTTTTACCATGTGAAATGGTTTAAGGTGACAACAGACTGAAATGAGTTCAGGCAACTGAGAACTTTGTTTAGCCAATAGGTTTTAGTGTTTTAGCAGTTGAGAAAAACTGTAAATACAAATAGAGCAGACATGTCATTGATTAAACACAACCACTCAAAATTGATTTCACTTGTTTCAAATGATGTGACACAGCCAATATAAGGCAGTTCAGAGAGCAAACAGGTTGTTGAAGGTGGGAATGAGAAAGTCTGAGAATGGATATAGGAAACTATGTGAGAGGACGAGCACGTATGCAAGGTGGGACGAGGAGGAAGAGGAGGAGGACAAGAAAGAAGAAGAGGATGAGGAGGAAGACAAGGCCCTGAACATTGTGCTTTCCATTTGTTTACAGTACTGACTGCTCAATAGATTTTGACTGGTTGCAGGTTCATATCAACAAAGAACAAGAATTACAGTATCACAGAGACAAAGGACAAATTTGTGAGATGCAGGGTACAGTACTGTAGAAATACAAGGAGGAAGAAGAACAAAACAAACTGCAAAGAGCAAAGCAGTGTAGTCATTTCTGATCAATTTTGAGCTATTATGATAGAACATGTTTTCCTTCATGACAGAAAAACATGAAATTTGTTTTGAGATTAAAAATGTACTTCTCCCTGAGAACTCTATGTTTTGAACAATGTGTTTTCTATTTTTTGGTGTATTGTTTACTGACTGCTTGATAGTGTATATCATTTTCATCGCTTTGTTTATGATTTGAGAACAGGTAAAACTGTTTTGAGGCGGAGGTTTGGTTTTTCAAGAGGAGTCGGAGGTTTTGTGAATAGTGCTTGAAGATGAGGTTTTGTGTTTAATGTTTTCAGAAAATGGAGCAAGGTTTCATGAATTGTGTTTTAGCAATTGAGAAAAACTGTAATAAGTTGATTGAAAAAAAAGCAATCGCCCTAAGTGCCACAAGTGGTGTTCATAATTCTTTCAGTCACTGCTAGAGTTACTGCTTCTTCTTTATTTAACTGTTTGATTAATAAATGCATCACTGGAAACTGTAAATAAAAACCTGTTCCTGACAGAAATGTACACCATGAACATCATTATTATTTATACAAACGATCATGAACTCATGACAGAGACATCGTATATTTTAAGTGAGAGGGAGAAGGTCAAATGATGAATTTAAATATTTACAAGCTCAAACAAATTATTTACATATAGGCTGAACAATATGATCACCTGAATCTATAGATCTGGAGAGAAGGAGTGAGAGAGAGAGAAGGTCAAACATGCCTCACACTTTCTGCCTGCCTGTGCACGGTGCAAGAAGAGAGTGACCGACTGAGCCCGGCAGCGCTGACAGAGCAGGCACACACCGTGAACACTCCATGAGAACTCTGTGCAGCATGCATTGGAAACATTTACAATGTAACATATATAAATGTATATTATGCCTTTTCCCTATTTGTCTGAATAAGATGCTAAATTTGTGACTTTTTAGAAATTAAGTCACTAAGAGGATCTGAGGAGTCGCTAAATCATTTTGACAACACTGACTGTGTGTATCAGTTTATATTCCATGACACATAAATGTAATCATTTCAGCTGTAATGATACCTTCCCAAAGCTGTATCTTTGTGTCCCAGGTGTTATTTTTATTGTCCCCAGGGCAACAGGACATCCTTGATTTTGTGCAGAAGGCTAAGAGCTACACTAACAACAAGAACAGAACACACACAGAAAAGCCAAATGAAGTTAAGAAGTTGGCAGAAGAGAAGGAAAAGAAGAAGACATGCTCTGCGAGTTGTGTTTCTGAGTTTCTGTTGATCTATAAGGCAACAGTCCAGATATCCAGTTTAGGATGAGCTGAAAACAAGACTGCTATCAGCTGCAGGGCCATGATGTGTCACTCATGATGTTTGAAGTTATTGAACCTTGCTGCACAGTATGTGAAGCACAGTGTGTGTGAGGCTGAAGACAAATGGTTAGATGATACAGTCCATCAGCATCTGTTTATTGGCAAATATGTGGATAATTGCATTCCATTCACTGATACCATCCTCTATTTTATTTCTCTTTGGCTCAGTTACAGGTTTGCACTTTAGTGCTGATAGCTTCTGCTGTCTCTCTACACACACACACACACACTGTACAGGACAAATCAAAACACACTAACATAATTGACCATGACTGATAAAATGACAATGAATTATAATGAATTGATAAAATGATTACGAATTATAAGATATGGGTAGTGAATAATGACAGTAATAATATAATGTAGTGGGCGTCATGCAAGATCCACAGCAGCAGCCCACGAGCAACGAGAACCTGCTGACGCCAGCACAGACACTCCGGTGAATGTTGGTTAGTAACATGCATTTAATTGAGACATGTCCCCAGATGACGAGATATGGAGAGATATAGAAGATATAGATATCATATATATAGAGGAGAAGAGTGAGATTTTTATACGAGACCTAAACTAGAGCGAGAAACTAGGAGACGTGCTACGATTTTAATCTCTTATATACTCTATAATACTATATATATCATATCTATATATATAGACGAGAGAGACGAAGAGAGCGATAGATACGAGAGCGAGAGAGAGAGAGAGAGAGAGACGAGCGTTTTCGGTAGGGAGAGTGTGGCATCTTCAACAACTACCGTGCCTGGCTAGCATCACCCCCTCGGTGGGGTCCCCCGGCAGTGTTATCCTATGGCAGCCATAACTAAGGGATGACTGACCCAGCCCTAACTATAGGCCTTTATCAAAAGGAAGTCTTAAGTCTATTCTTAAAGGTGTTTGACCGTGTCTGCCTCCCACCCAGAAACAGGTAGTTTGTTCCACACGACAGAGGAGCCTGATAGCTGAAAGCTCTGGCTCCCCAATCTCCTGTTTGGAACTATAGGAACACAAGGAACCCAGCGTCCGAGAGCGCAGTGTTCTAGAGGGGTAATAAGGTATTATGAGTCTTTGATTAAGATGGTGCCTGACCATAGAGCTTTGTAAGTAGGAGAAGAATTTAATTCTATAGATAGACGCATGGACTTCTACTTGTTCCTTCCTAGTCAGCGCTCTTTCACTCCTCTCGACTCGCAAGAGACTCAGCCCAGATCACGACTCTCTCTCAGCCGGAGAGCGCGAGATAAGCGAGACGTAAGGAGAGAGAGCCCCGTTTTTTCTCTAAGAATTGGGAGAGATGTGATCTTCTGATCTGGTCCTGTCAGACACGGCAGCGCATTCTGAATTAACTGCAAAGTCCTCAGCTTATAGAGGCAGCCTGCTAACAAAGAGTTACAATAGTCAGCCTGACGTACAAATGCGTGGACTAGTTTTTCTGCATTCGCTGAGAGACAGCCTTGATTTTAGCGATTTACTAAGTTGAAGAGCGTCCTCGAAATTGTTTTATGTGGACGTTAAGGACAACCTGTCAAAAACAACTCCAAGATTCTTTACGTGGAGCTGGAGGCCAGGGTGTCCCATAAAGTACTATCTCTAGAAAGATTTGAGGTGTTTGGGTCCAATTACAAGAACTTCAGTTTTTGTCTGAATTTAACATCAAAAAATTGTAGGTCATCGAACTTTTTTATATCCTTAAGGCATGCTTGGAAGTTTAGTTAGTTAACTGATTGGTTGCATCAGGCTTGTCGATAAATATAATTGGGTGTCGTCAGCATAACAATGAAAATTGATGAGTGATTCCTAATACTGTTCCCTAAAGGAAGCATATTAAAACTGAATAGAAGTGGTCCAAGTACAGAACCTTGTGGACTCCATGAACAACTTTGGTCTGCATGGAGGATTCATCATTGACGTGAACAAACTGAGATCGATCTAAAAAGTACGATTTAAACCAGCTTTAGGGCGGTTCCTTTGATGCCATTCGATGTTTCCAGTCTCTGTAAAAGAATTTGAATGGTCAATGGTGTCAAATGCAGCACTAGATCTAACGGACAAGTTTACAGAGCATGAGTCCTTTGTTCCTGATGCCATTAGGAGGTCCATTGTGTAACTTTGACTAATGCGGTCTCTGTGCTATGGATGCACTCTAAATCCTGACTGGAAATCCTCAAACAGAACTATTGTTATTGAGAAAGTCACACACGACTGATTAGCTAACAGCTTTCTCAAGTATCTTAGACCGAAAGGGAAGGTTTGATATCGGTCTGTATTTGGCTAAGACCTCTGTCTGAGTGGGCTTTTTAAGAAGAGGTTTAATTACCAGCTACCCCTTAAAGGATGTGGTACATATCCTGATAATAAAGACAGATTAATCATATCCAATAACGAATTACTACTACAGGTTAAAACATCCTTGAGCAAACCTGGTTGGGATGGAGTCTGAAGAGACAGGATGACGGCTTAGCTGCAGAAATATTTAAAAGTTTTTGATGGAAGGTCGATGGGGGAAAAACAGTCTAAATACATATCAGTTTTAACAGCTGTTTCAGAACTTGCTGTATCAGAATGCAGATCAATGCCTGTTGGGGCAAGAGGTTGATGGATTTTGTCTCTAATTTTATAATCTTATCATTAAAGAAGCTCATGAAGTCATTGCACTTAGCCCTAAAGGAACAGAATGGTTCAGTAGAGGCTGTTGATTCTCTTTGCCCTGCGCTACAGTGCTGAAGAGAACCGTGGTTTGTTCTTAGTCTCTCTTCAATTAAAGAAGAGTAATAGGCTTGCTCTGGCAATTACGGAGAGCCTTCCTGTATGTTTTGAGATTATCTTGCCAGGCTAGATGAAATTTCTCCAGTTTAGTGGCACGCCATTTTCGTTCAGATTTACGTGCCTCTTGCTTTAAATTTACGAGTCTGCTGGCATACCCATGGTGCTAGCCTTCTTTGTTTAATTAACTTCTTTTTCAGAGGTGCAATAGAGTCTAGAGTTGTCCGTAATGAGCCTGTAATACTATCAACAAGATGGGTCGATTTGGGGTGGCTAAGGAAGTAGACAGTCACTCTGGTTACAGTTAGACATGGCATTTGATTCAATGTTTCCTTAATTTGGCTACAAGCACTATCAGATAAACATCTTGTAGAAGCTTCTACACAAAGGCTATGTCCGGTAGTATGAACTCAAAGGTTATTAAAAAATGGTCAGACAGAAGAGATTTCTGTGGGAAAGACTAGTATTATCAATTTCAATCCATGAAAGAACAAGATCAAGAGTGTGGTTCGACAATGAGTCGGTTATTTACGACTTTGACAAAAGCCAATTGAGTCTAATAGAGAATAAACGCAGTACTAAGACCATCATTGGGGTTGTCCACAGAATGTTAAATCACCTAAAATTACTTTATCTGTTTTAAGGATCAAGCACCTGGATGCAAATTCTGCAAATTCAATAAAAATCAGAATAAGGACCTGGAGCTCGATATACTGTAACAAATAAAATTGGCTGCAAAGTTTTCCAGGTTGGGTGAGTGAGGCTAAGGACAAGACTTTCAAATGAATTATAATTTGTTTAGGTTTGGGTTTATTAATAGACGTGAGTCAAATATGGCTCCAACTCCACCACCTCGACCAGTACTTTGAGGAACTTGGTATTATAATGACTCGGAGGAGTGGATTCATTTAAGCTAACATATTCATCCTCCTGCAGCCAGTTTAGTGAGGCAAAACACATCAATATCATAGTCAGATATTAATTCATTGACTAAGACAGCTTTAGATAGACAAAGACCTGATATTCAATAGTCACATTTAATTCTCTTATTTTGGACTGTTGGAGATGTTGATTTAATTTGTATTATTTTTATGATGAACTCCTCTTCTGTTTGTTTTATCTTTAAATAAGTAGGTGGACGGGGGACAGACACCAGTTCTCTATTAACTAAAGGCTGGGTGGGCAACTGCTCTAATGGAGGCGCAGAGAAGCGTGTAAGACTGCAGCTCTGCTTCCTGGCTCAACTCTGGTTGTCGACATGATTTTGGTCAGCCAATAAATTGGCCATATTTTCTAGATATGAGAGCTGCTCCATCCAAAGTGGGATGGATGCCGTCTCTCCCAATCAGACCAGGTTTTCCCCAGCAAAGGTGTCCAATTGTCTATGAAGCCCACATCGTTTTGCTGGACACCACCTCGACAGCCAGCGGTGAAATGACGACATGCGGCTAAACATGTCATCACTGGGTCACATTGGGAGGGGACCAGAGAAAAACTACGGAGTCCGACATGTTTTGGCGTATTCACACACCGTTGAAACGTTAATTTAGTGACCTCCGATTGCGTCAACCGGGTGTCATTACCCGCCGACGTGAATAACAATCTTACTGTATTTACGCTTTATCCTTACCAGCAGTTTCAAAAAAGACTCGATGTCGCCCGCTCTGCCCCGGGATGCTTTAACTATGGCCCCGGTGTCGCTAACTTCACGTTTCGGACTATGGAGCTGCCAATGACCAGAGTTGGCCTCTCAGCGGGTGTGTCGCTGATTGGGGAAAATCTGTTTGAAACGTGGAGCGGTTGGTGGTGTACCGTGGGCTTCAGTTTGGAGTCACTTCCTTAAATTTGGCTACAGCACTATCAGATAAACATCTGCTGTAGGAGTTTCTCTCTCTCTCTGGTGTGTGTGTGTGTGTGTGTGTGTGTGT
>NW_020858657.1:0-695 GCF_000972845.2 Larimichthys crocea | reverse complement strand
TTAACAATTCAGAAACTAAATCACCCGCTTTATTTTGACATCGGCGCCACGGTGAGGACTTCTCCTGTTCCTTGGCGACCTGCTGCCTCGTCTGGCGGGAGACGTCTCTCTTCTGGCCGGTGACGTCTCTCTTCTGGCCGGTGAGCGATCCCTCGTCCTGGCGGGTGACCTGAACAGTTACATCAAAAAAGACACGAAAACAAACGACTTTAGAAAGAAGTTCACACAAAGGCCAAACTATTTAGTCACCTTGCTTTAGGTACCTTGCAGTTATTATTTATATCATGGTCACTTACTTTTGTAATATTATTTATATGATGGTCACTACTCTTGCAATAATATTATTATTTGTATCATGGTCACTTTCTTTGCAATATTTCTTAGAGGGCACACATAACCCCCATTTTAAAAGCCTTGCACTGGTTACCCGTTTTTAAATCACTGAATAGTCTGGCACCGACCTACCTTTGTGACATGCTACAGAGGTATGTACCAAGCAGGTCCCTCAGATCCTCGGCATCTGGACTCCTAGTTGTCCCCAGAACCTCCACAAACAGTTTAGTTTTCTGGAACAGCCTGCCTATGGATCTGAGGGACTGCCCCTTTGTAGACATCTTTAAAAAACAACTTAAGACATCCCTCTTTAGCCTGGCTTTTACTTAAGGTGCCGTTCACTGCTGAGTTTTTATGTCCTG
>NW_020858656.1:0-507 GCF_000972845.2 Larimichthys crocea | reverse complement strand
TGTGGCGCTGTGGCTGACATTTTACTGACAGGAATACTGAACACAGAGACGATCAGAGGCTTGTTAGAAAGCTCTGCAGCTCTAATTTCACCAGCAGAAAATAAAGAAAACCAAAAACATGATATTTGAATGACACATGCCCCAATATGCATTGGCACACTGGCACGGCTTCTGGGTAAGTAAAGAGTTTATTCGTTTAATTGTTTCGTATGTAAACCAGCGTTACATACGGGACAATTAAACGAATAGAAGCCACCCATCGCGCACTGTGCCAGCCTCCAGCCTGTTCTCAGCAATGCTGTTGGTCATAATAAATGAGTCGTGCGTTGAACCAGGCCACCTTGCCACGATGTTAGTTAGCTGCATTCGCGCATCACATATGATTTGAACATTGATGGAATGAAAATGTTTCCTACTCACATAAACAAATTCACCCTGTGATTTTATAGCAATGTGTGTGCAGTCAGTAGCTCCGATTACATTAGGGCAGTGTTTCTCAATCCTGGT
>NW_020858655.1:0-670 GCF_000972845.2 Larimichthys crocea | reverse complement strand
AATCTCAGAGAGTTGAGGCGGAGCAAATAATAAACATAAAATAAAACAGAATAAATTTTTTTGCAGCAGCATCGAGTGAAAAATATTTTTCAGACGTCGCCTCTCTGTAGAAACGTAGTTTGTGTGTCTGCGGCTCGTGTCGTCTCTTTGTGTCTCTCTGAGGTCACAGCTCCACCCGCTGGGCTCCATCGTCAGTGACCTTTGACCTCCTCTGTTGTGCCGTGAGAGAGGCTGAGGGCGAGCTGCTCTGCTGCCACCGGGGTCAGAGCGGAGAACAGAAACCTGCCGGAGTCCCCGTTAAACGCTCGCAGCACGAGCTTAACATTTCATGTTGAGCAGCATGAAGCGAGATGTGTCCGTTCATGTGACGACGGGCCAAAAAACTGACCCGAGGTGACGTCCTCGAACGCCTCGTTTTGTCCACAGCACAAAGAAATTCAGCTTTTTGTCACAGACGACGAAAGAAACCAGAAACTTTCAGATCTGAGGAGCTGAAGTTATCAATGATCATCCATCCAGATCACTACATTAAATATCCAAAAATCCATGACACGACAAAAACCAGGCGATGTAGTAATAATAATAAAGTTTATTTATATAGCAGCTTTAAAAAGTGTTTTTACAATAACAAGTTAAAAACTATAAATCAATAAAAATTAAAATAAATTAA
>NW_020858654.1:0-1999 GCF_000972845.2 Larimichthys crocea | reverse complement strand
TAGATATAGCTTTCTCTATATTCATCCATGTTGATGTATAATAAAGAAACATTCCATCTCTCTGCACTTTGTATTGAATTGACTGACCTGATTCTCTGTTTTAATGAACATCAGACTTCATTAACTCTGTTCATTCTGATACAAACACTCAGCTTGGCTCCATTTAAAGTCTGATGTTCACCTGTAATTAGTTATTGGTTAACATGGCTTCAGAGACAGATAGTCCAGGGTGAAAATGACTCTAGACTGAGTTCATCTGAGGTGAAAACAAATAAAGTTAGCTCTGACTCTTTGGTACACTGAGAGTTAAACTGTTTAGACTCAAGTCATCTTGGAATTAAATGTTTTAAAACTCATCTAATCCCGTGTTAAATGATGCTGGACCAATGTCTTCCACATAGACACCAAAGATACCAAGTTATAACCAACCAGGGCCTCGTTTCCCAAAAGCATCTGAAGACTGAGATGATCATAAAAACAAAAGAAAATTTTTTTTACAATTAAAAGTTTGTTTTCTGCCTCCCAACAGCGCCATAACTGAAGACATAAATGTGTTATAAGACCAGAGTAGGGCCCCTGCCGCGAAGGCAGATACAGATTACTGAGAAGAGTGGGTTGTAACCAAAAGTCACTTTTAATATGCAAGTTCACAAATCACCAAATCAAACAAGTAATAGGCACTGCAATGGGCCATGTCCACAGAAAACCAAACATAAAGTCGACCTTACACATGTGGAAAACTTCAGGCAAAGAATCCCTATCGGGAGAAACAAATGACAACCGACTGCGTTGGAGCTAACATGGGGGAATAATACTCTGGCACGGAATGCTGGGAAAGCCAGCCATAAAAGGTGATGAGGACAGAAGCTGATAGGCTGATAGGTTAGTCGTGAGGCAGGAAAGGGAGAGCCAATCACACCTCTGCACCTGCAAGAGAAATGAAGGGGGAGGGGAGAAACAAAGAGCAACCAAAAGGAAAAAAATAACACACAAAACAGACGAACCAAACCATGACAGTACCCCCCCCTCAAGGATGCCTCCTGGCGGCGCTTGCCGGGCTTGTCCGGGTAACTTAGACATAAAAATCTCATAGTAATCAGGGTCCAAAATTCAGGGAGCGAAACCCATGACCTATCCTCCCGGGCCATAACCCTCCCAGTCAACAAGTTATTAGAAAACCTCGACCTCCCACCGCCTGCCAATCATCCAGAGATTGCCGGACAGAGTACGCAGTTGATCGTCGATGATCCGGGGGGAGGAGGGGGGTTGTGCTGGTGGGCAGAGAGGGCTGGTGGAAACAGAGCTTGATCAGAGAGACATGAAAAGAAGGTGGATGTTGAGAGAGGGGGGTAACTTCAGTCTCACCACACTGGGATGATAATGCGGTCAATGGTGGCAAGGGCCGATGTGTCTGGGAGTTAGCTTACGTGATTCCGTCCTGAAGGTAGGTCACGGAGGCACCAGACCCCTGGCCTGGCTGGTACGGGGGAGCAGGAGAGCGACGACGGTCTGCCAACCCTGGTTCCGAGCATGCCCTCCGGGATGGGCTGCCCGTGTCTCCCCGCCAGTACCTGACGACACGCTGGTAGATGCGCTTGGAACGGAGGGAACGGCCACCTCCGCCTCCTGTGCAGGAACAGTGGGGGCTGGAAACCATTAGCGGCCATAAACGGGGACATGCCCAGTAGCCGAACACACCAGGGAGTTTGTGGGCTATATCCCTCCACCCAAGGGAGGTGAAGTGACCAGGAGGGGCCGGTGGGTGAGCAGCAACGCGCGCAAGGCTGCCTCCAGGTCCTATTTGCCCGCTCTTCTGGCCATTGGTTGAGGGTGGTTATACCAGAGAAAAGGCTGGCAGCTGCCCCACCGCCTGCAGAAGCCTGCCAAACTCGGTGAGGCGATTGGGGACCCTGTCTGAGACAATGTCCCTGGGGATACCGTGTAACCTGAAAACATGCGAGTAGAGAAGGTTAGCAGATCCCACGAGCAGAGGGTAGTT
>NW_020858653.1:0-2145 GCF_000972845.2 Larimichthys crocea | reverse complement strand
GCATCTTTACAATTGTAGTATACAATTTTCCAGATTTTGTTGTGTCATACTGATCAGAATATGAAGTATACATTTGCCTTGTAGCATTTAATCGGTGATCAAAATCCCTTTTGTAGCAGATAGATTGTTTGTAATGTAAAATTCTGTGAAAAGAATAAAAACTGTACTGCATTCAACTCTGAAGCTCTCAGGTGCCTGTTTTTAATTTTTCATCGAGTTTGCTAGAGTCAGGACTTAGTCTCTGACTCAAGATCCAGACTGAATTTAATTCCAATAGACCAACAAGCTTTTAATGAATACACCCATTTCAATCAGAAGAAACAATTGAATGAAATAAAGATGATTGTTTCTTATATAACCCTGTGTCCTAATTTAAATATCACTTTGAGATATCCATCCTTTCTGGACCGTGACTCTTCAAAACTTTGACAAGCAGTGTTGATCACAGAGCTGCATATTAGCAGGACTCAAAAAGTACACAACATTTATTTACAGTAAGTGTGTAAATATACCAAGAACCTTTTCACAATTTCTGATAATTGAATTGGCTAATTCAGCCATATTTATACGATTAAATCATACAGTGAGGTAGTGTGCAGTATAAAATAGCATTGGCACGTTCACATTCAATATGACTTCTCATATAGTTCACTTCAGTTTATGTTTTAAATATTTGTATTGATGAACACGGAGATATTAATCATTTAAAAGGTCTGTAATGAATACAGTGAAAAAGGCTCGACATATTTCAAAATAAAAATGTATTTATGCTGCCCTCAAGTGGCCACAGTGCGGAACTGCAACACGTGGAAAACGTCAAGTTCGTCATGTTAAAACATACTTCCGGTGAATACTATCAAAGTAAAGTTACGGAGGGGAAACATCTCAAGCAATTAGAAAGGAAGTAACATGAATCTTGATGAAATTATTGCTTTCATTGTATCATTATATTCTCTCTTCAACCGCTACGGCGTAAGTGTTGTGCGGTTGACCAGGGTAGTACAAATAAGAGATACTGGAGCACTCTTACTGGCTCGTTAAGTATCAGTAACAATAGCCCAGTTAGCGCTGCCTCCTTTGTCACCTAACCGCTGCCTTACTCGTTGTAGTTTCACCAGAATTATTCTATAACCGTCTCTATTTTTACCCTTGTATTGACGCTACAATGGCGACTACTAAAACACATCTTCGTTAGATTGTTTAGGACATCGTCTACAACCCTAACTTGTCAGAGATCAATGGTAATTCTCACAAAAGTAAACACTCTTTCAAATGTGACAGTTGTGGTAAAGATTTTAAGCACAAGTCATCATTGTATAAACATGCAAGAATTCACACAGATGAGAAGCCGTATATCTGCACAACATGTGGGAAAAGTTTTATTAGCATGTCATCACAGAAAATGCATCAGAGAATTCATACAGGTGAGAAGCCGTATACATGTACGACATGTGGGAAAGCGTTTAGGCTCCAGTCAGCATTGCATAATCACACGAAACTACACACAGGTGAGAAGCCGTATATCTGCACAACATGTGGGAAAGGTTTCATTAGCATGTCATCATGGAAAATGCATGAGAGAATTCACACAGGTGAAAAACCGTATATATGTACAACATGTGGGAAAGCTTTTAACCTCCAGTCAACATTGCATAATCACACAAAACTACACACAGGTGAGAGGCCACATATCTGCACAACATGTGGGAAAGGTTTCATACAGATGATCCATTTGAAAGTCCACATTAGAAGCGCTCACACTGGTGAGAGGCCGTACCTTTGCAACACCTGCGGGAAAAGTTTCACTGACGTGTCAGCATTCAGAGTGCATGAGAGAATTCACACAGGTGAGAAGCCGCATATTTGTACAACATGTGGGAAAGCTTTCATGAGGAGCGGTGCTTTAAAAATCCATATTCAAGGCACCCACACAGGCGAGAGGCCACACCTTTGCAAAATCTGCGGGAAAGGATTCACTTTTCTGTCACATTTGAAATGCCATATGGTAACACACACAGGTGAGACGCGGTACAGCTGCAACATGTGTGAGAAAAGATACTACCTTATGTCTGACTTAAAAAAGCACATGAAAGTTCATATACGTCAGTAGCCGTTAACTGGCAAAACATGGGCACTTTCACACAT
>NW_020858652.1:0-540 GCF_000972845.2 Larimichthys crocea | reverse complement strand
TCAGCTATACAAGCAGTATCTCAAATAAACAACATATAAAGCTGACAGAGCTGGAAAAAGACATTAAGGAATTGGAAGAAGAATTTACTTTACACAACACGAATGGGACCAAACAAAAACTGGACATTCTTAGGGCTCAGTATAACGAGTTGTCAGCAAATAAGGCAGTGTCTAGTCTAATGAAATTAAAACAGACATTTTATGACCAAGGGGAAAAGGCAGGGAAGCTATTAGCTTGGCGTATAAAATCATTAGGGAATGAAAGAGCAGTCTTTGAACTTGAGTCTGAACTAGGAAAACCAATTACTAATTTACAAGATATTAATAACAATTTTCAGTCATTCTATTCAAAACTATATACATCAGAAACTAAAGCAACTCCTCACTCACTTGGATTTTTCTTAGACCAAATAGACATACCTATACTAGACGACAACGCTCAAAAAGAACTTAACTCCCCAATGTCCCGGTCTGAATTATCAGAGGCTATTGATAGTATGACTGGAGGGAAAACGCCAGGGCCCGATGGCATTCCAATTG
>NW_020858651.1:0-659 GCF_000972845.2 Larimichthys crocea | reverse complement strand
CACACATTACACAACATTACCACTGTGCTGTGAGTGAACTCGTGGCCCTGTTGTCCCAGCATGGGCACCAGATTAGAGACCCTGCTTTTTTTTGGGCTGGTTTGCTGTTCTCATGACATGTGAATGGCCACTGAGATAGTGGACCTACATTATCATACACATTCATCTCCACATCAAAGATGAGCCCAACGGTCAGAGGAATACCACCCTGAAAGAGCGCAGAGACCCCGCTACTAATGTTGGATTAGACAACCAAGAGCAGAATGTAGCTTGTGTAGTGTTTGTGAGTGACTGCTGATGTCTGATCAGGCTAAGTTCTCTTTTATTTTACGTGCATCCAAATCAAGACATTGTGTAGCTGGCTCGCTGGTGTCTGTTTTCTCTTACTGTGGAAGTGAAACATTTGAGTTCATCCTTGTCAGACAAAGACAAGGATGTGAATATCACATTAAAAAACATTAAAAGACTTTTTTAGGGCATTGATATGGTACTGTGTGGACAAAATTATACAAGCAAGTATCAAATCCATTTGTCATCTGAAAACCATGAGCAACACCCTCCATTCTAAAGAACATTAAAGTCATTAAAGTTTATTTATCATCACGTCTGTGCTGTATGTCTCCTATACTCCAGTATCCAATGAAACAAGACAAAAAGTA
>NW_020858650.1:0-573 GCF_000972845.2 Larimichthys crocea | reverse complement strand
CTAATTAATTTTGTCTTTCTTTCTTTTTCAGATGTTTTAAGTGAGGTTGTATAACTTCTACTCATTGCATAATGTTTGTAATATATGTTTTTGCTAACTTGTATTTTGTTTTGTCTCTTCCAGCCTCATTAATTTAGTCTTTCTTTCTTTTTCAGATGTTTTAAGTGAGGTTGTATAACTTATACTCATTGCATAATATTTGTACTATATGTTTTTGCTAACTTGTATTTTGTTTTGTCTCTTCCAGCCTCATTAATTTTGTCTTTCTTTCTTTTTCAGATGTTTTAAGTCAGGTTTGATAACTTCTACTCATTGCATAAGATTTGTACAGAATGTTTTTGCTAACTTGTATTTTGTTTTGTCTCTTCCAGCCTCATTAATTTTGTCTTTCTTTCTTTTTCAGATGTTTTAAGTGAGGTTGTATAACTTCTACTCATTGCATAATATTTGTACTATATGTTTTTTGCTAACTTGTATTTTGTTTTGTCTCTTCCAGCCTCATTAATTTTGTCTTTCTTTCTTTTTCAGATGTTTTAAGTGAGGTTGTATAACTTATACTCATTGCATAATATT
>NW_020858649.1:0-594 GCF_000972845.2 Larimichthys crocea | reverse complement strand
AACATGCTAATGTTAACATTTTAATATTATCATGCTAATGTTAATTGCTAGCGCATCACCGTTAACATGCTAATGCTAACATGCTAATGTTAACATGCTAATGCAAACATGCTAATGTTAACTGCTAGCGCTTCAGCGTTAACATGTTAATGCTAACATGCTAACCATAAAATGCTAATGCTAACATAGTAATGTGAACATGCTAGCGCATCAGCTCTCACATGCTATGGTCAACATGCTAATGTTAACATGCTAATGCTAACATGCCAATGCTAACATGACAATGCTAAAATGCTAATGTTAACTGTTAGCCCATCAGCGGTAACATGCTAATGCTAACATGCCAATGCAAACTGTTAGCGGCATCAACGCTGACATGTAAATGCTAACATGCTAATGTTAACTGCTAGCCCATCAGCGCTAACATGCAAATGGTAACATGCTAATGCTAACATGCTAATGTTAACTGTTAGACCATCAGTGATAAAATGCTAATGCTAACATGCGAATGATAGCAACGCTAATGTTAACATGCTAATGTTAACATGCTAATGCTTAACATGCTAATATTAACATGCTAATGCTAACATGTTA
>NW_020858648.1:0-629 GCF_000972845.2 Larimichthys crocea | reverse complement strand
AACTAATTTATACTTATATTTTTTACACATTTAAAATACCAACAACTAAGTAACAAGTCATTCAGCCACATTAAACATTTTTGGCTATTTATCCATACAAGAAGTGGAAAACTAGAAAATTTCTAAAGAAATTTTGAGTGTGCGTGACTCTGGCCCGTGACTCTCCCCATACATCACTGACACTGTTGAGTTTACAGAATACTAGAAAATTTCTAAAGAAATTTTGAGAGTGCCTGACTCTGGCCCCGTCGCCCCCATACATTAACACTGACACTTCTCAGCAAATTCAGTAGTAGAAAATTCTGAGAGTGACGAGTTTGCTGTTGCCGGGGGTCTGTATTCAAACAGCACACCTTAAATAGTCATTATTAACATGTTTATTTAGACACAGGAACAGCTAGCGCTGTTGTGCTAGCAATTAACATTAGTATGTTAGCATTAGTATGTTAGCATTAACATGTTAACATTAGTATGTTAGCATTGGCGTGTTAGGATTAGCATGTTAACATTAGTATGTTAGCATTAGTATGTTAACATTAGTATGTTAGGATTACCATGTTAACATTAGTATGTTAGCATTGGCATGTTAGGATTAGCATGTTAACATTAGCATGTTAACATTAGTATGT
>NW_020858647.1:0-690 GCF_000972845.2 Larimichthys crocea | reverse complement strand
TATATATATATATATGAAAAGAAAAAAATTCCCAACATTTCAAGATAAGAGTTTAGGATGATGTGCTGAGCCAAGAAAATCGAAAAGCGAATGTTGTCCTGCTTTTCTGCACCTCACCCTCCTATCAAAAGAAGCCTTCGGATGAGCTCCAAATAAAATAATCTTCCCCCTTTCTGGAAAGCATCTTAGGCTTTATTGTGAGCAAAGGTCTGCAGCAGCTGGCACTGAGAGGTTCGAGGCTGAAATAATCTTATCTGCCATCAGCTATAAATATTTGCCAGAGAAGGGAGAGAGAGAGAGATGAGGAGAGAGGAAAAGTCAATGAGGAGGACAGGCAGAGGCGGTGGGCTGGCGTGGGTGTCTAGGGGACCTTCTGAAAGCCCAGTGACAACTGCGCCTTGGAGATTTCTAGCAAATTAAAAATCAGGCCAAGCTGAGGATTTGCTGGTCTCTTCAAAGCAGGAACAGATTAAGATGCATTTTTATAGGCTTGTTTTTGGCTCTCAACCGGCCAGTTGAACATGCAGCACGGCACAGACTGTACTTCCTTTTCACTCTATGTTCCTCATCACCATCACAAGCTCATTCTTCTATATGGAAACACAGGTGGTACCACAAATAAACACTATAAAACCGTCTGGACAGCTTTTATATTTGTACAGCACTCCCATAACACTCCTAATCAAAGGA
>NW_020858646.1:0-5791 GCF_000972845.2 Larimichthys crocea | reverse complement strand
GTTATAGAAAGGTAAGGACCGTTTGGCCGCCGGCTTCGCATGTTTTCCCACAGGTTAGAAATTTGCATATAAATAGGCCCACATGGTCTGGTGCCGAACCCGGGACAAGGACGACGAAGACGGACAGTTTAGCCGATGCTGCACTACGAAAGAACAGAACGATGGGCGGAGCGGTTGCAGAGAATCAACAAAGACCGCGTGGTAAGAGCAAACCACAACGAAACTACTGGAATATCGAGGAGGAACTAAGCAAGGACGGTGCTAGGCATGACCGCATTACAGGAGCTATTGTCCATGTTCGTGAAGGAAAGAGAATCTCAGAGAGGGGATAAAGATATAAAGAGGAGATACCGATGGACGAGCGGGGCGCGGAATGACAAAGAAGACATAATTACCAGGACCATACGCACACTATGGAAGTCCGAGCCAAACGAGATTGATTGAAAGAGAAAGCCGCCGCGGCATGGGCGATCTAGCCTCGCGGAGTGACGGAGTATACACAATCGGTACGCCCACAGAGGACAACGGTACCGTTGCCCCAAGTTGTACAGAAACAATAGGCTGAGAATATCGATGTGGCAAGATCTGGGTCAGTTTCATCAAGACCGCATCCATGAGAACATGAGTTTAAGCAAAGCTAAAAGTTCACCTCCTGAAGTCCTATTTTGGTGGGTCCGCACCGTAGCCATCGCGGGTTAAAAGATAACGGAGAGAATTACGACGGATGCCATAACATGCTCAAAGAAAGATTCGGAAGAAAGGAACTTGATTTTGGAGTGCACACATGGCTAAATTATTAGCTTTGACACCAGTGAAAAAGATCCTCGAGACATTGGTGCTCTCAGAAGACTTTTAATGATGATTGTGAAGTCCAGATCAGAGGCTTGGGCTATGGGAGTAGGTCCAGCGCACGTACGGAGGATTGGCTGTGCCCCATATGGCTGCAATGATTCCAGATGATCTAGCTCTTGATTACACACGCAAAATAGGGCACAGACCAGGAAGCCAAGTCAAAGAGCTCATTGCCTTTCGTTTCGGCAGAAGAGAAGTTTGAGAGCAGAGAGCATCCCATGCCAAGAAACCTGACAAAAGCAGGTAAGCCCATAAGGAATTCGCAGTCCCCCAGCCAGCCAGATATACAAACCTAGGCAGCAATTGGAAAATTCAGGAGGGCCAAGTCCTAGTCTACCATCAGCCGCCATGCTCGACCCAGCAACTCAAAGACCACTCCTGGATGCTATTCTGTGACAGCACAAGTCAGATAATCGGAACTAGTGTAATGCGGCAACCTTAACGTACGCAAAGATAAGAAAGCAAATGGGACGGTGTTCATATGTTTTAGGACAGAGACAATGGCCAATTTCTGTAAGACCAAGGAGTGCTGTTGGATGTTGTTGGTAGGAGACATCACCCACAATGTGGACAATGGTGAGACCATGAAATCAGACAGCGCTCAAGAAACGACCGAGCTGTCATATCATTATTGCCCCACCCATAAAGACAGCACAGCAAAGCCGAATACAGTCCTCCTCAAACAGTAACAGCACTGGCAAGAGGGAACAAGGGGAGAGGAAATTACGCTCTGATGGATGGTGGAGTCAGCGGAGCTTCAGCCGGGGAATCAGGTCAAGGCTGGATTAACTGTTTAGGAAAAGAGACCGTTAAGGCTCCACACTTGGCAGTATCCCACAGTAACATGGAACGGAATGTTGTGAATTAACGCGGCAAACAGCTGTGATAAGGAGGAAAACTCTTGTCACGAAGCTGTTGAAACCTCAAACTCCCCGGTCAGCTCTGCCATTATTCGGTCCAGGAGAGCAAATTTAAGTAGCAGCTGAAAGAGGGACGTGCATCCAGTGTATCAGGCAAGCACTGACCGGATCAGGAAAACGGTCCTTAGTGGATAGTGACTGACTTCTACTGGAAATGGTTTCTTGGTAGAGTTGAAAAGACTGTCAGGACACCTTGTTCCATCGAGAACCAATGTTCGGGTTCGGCGGCGTGGGAAAGTAAAGGCGCCAGTTGCCATTTCAGCAAATGAATGATCTTCATCATGAAGTTGTTTTGGTTATTTGTTTTTTTTGTTTTCTGCAACCTCACTGAAAGAACCATCAGGGTCCAGATCAGCCTGCGGGCATTCTGGGAAATAGAGGCCGTGGCATCTCCTGCAAAGATGAGAACGGGCCAGCAGACAAAGAGGCCTAGAGCACCTTCAGCAGGTCATCCTACAGAAGTGGCGAAGAAGTTAAGTTCCATGGCGAAAATAAATCAGAGCTTGCCAGATGACATGAGAGTTGCTCAAAGATTTGAAGTTCTCAAAGAAAAACTGAAAGCTGATGTACACTGTTCAAAGGATACAACATGTAAGACATGATGATCTACAACAAGTGATAGTGAGGGACGTCCCACAGACCAGCACAGCTGGAGCAAGGAGGACAACATCAATAATACCTTGGCCCACCTGCAGTGATAGAAGAGGACCAAAGCAACAACCAAGCTGAGGGGTCTCTTTGACGCTGTCTGCGCATGAGAACGGCTGTTCCATCACTTAATACTGTCTGCGCACAGGACCAACATGAACCCAGGAGCTCGTCAACGTCCTTGGTCAGGTTCAGGCTGCGTCCCATGGCCGTCAGGCAACATTAAAAGGCCTTCTGCAGAGATCCATTGCAAAGAAGACAGAGATGGCTAAGATTCCTGTGGCGCACTGGCACCCGATGGTGAGGATACGACACTCTGCGTTTTCGGAGAAGCACGGTGGTGTGCGGTGTGTCGTCAAGTCCAGGTTTGCTGGCAAGCCAACGATCAGAAATCACCTGGAAGGTACCAAACAAGCCACACCAGTCACTGACCTCGGGAAAACTCCGTATGCGAGTGAATTCATTGCCCAGCTCAAGAGTTTTGAAGAGGCTGAATGCACTGACAGGCAGTGCCAAGGACATTAAAGGGTCTGATGCAATCATAACCGGTCTGTACGTGGTGGGACTACAATTCATCTAAACTAAGGCTAAGTGGCAGCAAGTGACTTTGACCTGCCTGGATCCTGAACAAGCGGTTGTGTGTTTGAGGTGCTTGGCCTTGTGGTGGAGGACAGATACTATGACTTTGTTTTTAACCTTCAAGCGGACCTTTGGATCATTTTCAAAGACAGGGAGAACACAAGGAGGAGTTCCTGCGCTCCTCAGCCAGACTGGGTGTTGACCCCATGGGATTTCGACGCCATTTCACATCAGATAAAATGCCTCTTTCGAAGATATGTTCAAAAGTGTCAGCTGGGACGAATAGCTGCCCAGATGAAATCTTCACAAAGGTGTCAGCTGGTGCATTGAGCTCCCTCGTCCTCCAGCAAATTATCATTGCCCAGGTGGTATTAGTAGAGACACTACACTCAAACAGTCAAGCACAAGAGGAGTACCGGCATTTTTTCAATTCACGACGCGAGTGAAGTGGCTTATGGTGCAGCAGCTTATCCTCGTCAAGGACAGACTCTGAAGGAGGCCGCGAGTGAATAGACTGATCATGTCTGAAATCCAAGAGTTGCAACCCATAAAAAGACGCACCTGCCACGCCTGCCTTGAACTAATGGTGGCTCTGATTGCTGCTCGAATGGGGGAACAATCTGCTTCAAGAGCACTGAAAATGCTACCAACTCAATCAAATGGTGGACAGATTCCTGATGTGTTCTTCAAGGATTTTCAGCTCACCACGAACAGATGGAAACAGTTTGTTGCAAACAGAGTGAGGAGAAGCTCCCCCCCCATACCGCACGCAGAAACCTGGGCCACTGGAAGTGGAAAACCAATCCAGCAATAGCACTACGAAGGGGGGCTGTCAGTCCAAGGCTGAAGGGAGGAGAAGCCTCTGGTGGTCCAGGGCCGCAGTGTCCCTGAGAAGCAGAGGAACAGTATTGTGTCCTGACGAAAGGCGCGGGGGTGTTAAGAGAGAGAAAGACTGAGCTCAGATCATTCAGTCACCGTCCAGCTCAACAACGTGGAGACAACATTCCCAGATTCACTGTTAAAGCTGGAGAACTACAGTAAGTTAAAGACAGTGCTCAGAGTCACAGCATGGATTAGAAGATTTACACATAACCTGCGTTCAAGTGAAAAAAGGAAAGGAGGAGCTGACAGCCAAGGAGTTGGGCTGAAGCGAAAGACATGAGTCTGAGGCCCCCAAATCAAGGTCAGAGGGAGAAAGGTGAATTTAAAACAGGAAAGGACATTCACAGAGGCGTCGAGAATCAAGACATGAAACGTTTCTGGTGAGCAAGAGTTGATCGGCGTACTGGGTGGAAGACTACAACACTCAGAAGGAGCTTCAGTGAACGGCATCCATACATCCTGCCTTGCAGGATCACACACTCTCAATAATGTTGATCAAACGCTGCATGACCAGTGATTGACAGTCGGTACAAGAGAACTTTAATGCAACGAAGAGAACAATATTGGATCCAGAGCGCGAAAATGACAAGTCAATATTGGTGCAACCCTGCACACATGCAAACGATACAGAGTAAAGGCGATGCAGAACGGCAGACAAACAGCGCCCCTGCCGAAGGGATCGGATTACAGAGTCACCGCTCCGTTGGAGACGGTGGTAGTGGACTTTCAGCCCTCTGTATGTCAAGATTAAAAAGACAAAAGGAAAAGGACATACATTGCACTTTTCATTCACCTGCGCTGTGACAACGGAGTTCATCTGGAGTTGGTGTCTGACATGCACAGAGAATTTCGCCTGGGCATTTAAGAGGTTCATATCCAGAAGAAGGCCGCTGCCAGGATTGGGTATTCAGACAATGCCAGACCTGTAAGCGAGCGGATCCGGGACCGTTGGACAGCTCTGGCGAGCATCAAGGAGCCCTGAGCTCTTAAAGACTTCGGTGAAAAGGGCAATCACATGGAAAGTATAGTGGGGCAGAGCGTTCTGCCATGGTGGGGGGGTTCTGGGAAGACTGGTCGGGAGGTCAGTTAAAACATGTTTAAAGAAGTGATGGAAGAGCTCACTGAGTTAATAGAGATACATCCTCTATTGGCAGAAGCAGAGGCAACAATAAACTCATCACGCCCACTCACCTGTTTCTACAATGAACCTGAATAGCCTCAGCCCCGCACCCCGGCTCCACTTCCGCATGGAGGGCGGATCACTTCATTACCCCCTAAGCCCCTTTCATTTTGGCAGCCGCGACCCCAAGCTCCGCAGAGAGGGATCTACACGGAATGGAAATATCGCCAGCGTCTTCTCTAACTGAACCTTCTGGACTCGATGGAGAAAGGGAGTATTACTTGAGCGGAGATCTGCGGCACGACATAAGGAACTCACGACTCTACCCGCCCTCTCAGAGGAGGGAGGATCTGGTGGCTCATTGGGAGAGACAGGACGCCAGCCAGATCCTGGAAGACTGGAACCTCCCGTCAAGGAGCTTGTTCAGGAGAGATGGCTGTGTTAGCGCGTGTGCTGTGCGCACGATCTGAACGGGACAATATAAGAAGACCATTTCAAAAGTTCAACTGCTGTACCCCCTAGAGCTTTAATTTGTTAACTGTCTTCATGGGGGGGAGGATGTTGTATTCTTTTTTGTTAAAAGCACTTTAAGTTCATTGCTAAATAATTACTTCATTATTATTTGGATTAAAAAGATAAATAGTAAACAGAGTTTAAAAATACAGTTAAAGGCAAGTGATTATTTTGGAGTTAACATTAGTGTTGTTATTCAGAATGGCCAGTAGATGGCGTTTAGTGTTCACAAAAGGAAGGCGAAAAAGAAACTTTTTGAACAGAAGAAGAAGAAATC
>NW_020858645.1:0-655 GCF_000972845.2 Larimichthys crocea | reverse complement strand
AAATAAAATCTTTTTATTTGTAGGAAAAAAATCTGAGGTGCTTCCTTTACAGAAACTCTCAAACTGTTTGTTCTTATAAAAAGTTTAAACAACAAACAGAAATCTGCTTTATTCAGAAACAGTCTCACAGTAAAATGATGTGATGTGCAGCTCGAGGCGGCGTAACGTGACTTTGCTTCTCACTGTGGCTGATCTGCCGCTGCATGTTGCTCGTGTTGCTCGTGTTGCCGCTGCATGTTGCTCGTGTTGCTCGTGTTGCTCGTGTTGCTCGTGTTGCTCATGTTGCTCGTGTTGCCTCTATATGTTGCAGTCTCTCTATGTTTCCATGCTGTTCTGGTTCAGTCTGTTTCTCATGTTGTATTTGTGAACATATTGAATCCACACAGCTGATTTCAAGCTGCTCGCTGCGTCCTCTGTTTCTTCCTCGCTCTGTCTCCGTACCTACGTAGTGACGTGACGTCTGACGTTGAACCAATGAATCACCGAGCGGTGACTTTTTTAAGATAACGTAATAAAAAGAACATCCTACTTCTCTCTCATTCGCCAAGAATCACGATTCATATTTTCTGTCAGTCGATGAATCGTCGTAGCGATTTTTAATCATCACGATGCATCGTTACGTCCCTGTTAATTGAATGATGATGTCTGTGAGCTC
>NW_020858644.1:0-5246 GCF_000972845.2 Larimichthys crocea | reverse complement strand
CATGCAGCAGCAGTACTTAAACAATATCTACTGTTTGCAACTATATTATGGAACATAGAGCACAGAAAGTTACCTGTAGACCTCTTGATATATTGTCAGGTTGTTTTTCACAGGCATAGTGGAATGGCTGATAATTTTACTGGAGAAACCATCAACGGAAAGAACATGGGTCACCCCGAACATCACCAGTTTCTCGTTCTGGTCAATGTGAAGTTTGTGGCCCGTGTACTCGGCACTGTATGGCACTGGATTTAAGTTCCTTGATCTCTGAGTAATTAAGCAAAAAAGAAAAACAGTTGGGCATTTTCACAATGACCTACACTACAACAATCATATTAGTGTTTCCTAAAACCTACGTGATGACGATCTGCATGGTATGGCAGGTTTATATTTCTGAGGATCCCACCAACACGCCCCTCTGATGCTTTGATCCCCTTTGAGGACAGGTAGCCATGCATCATTCTTCTACCGTATGATGGTCCAGTCTGAAATTGAAGAGGAACATACATTTATCTTTTTTGTTTTCCTATTACAAACAATTATAATAAACACATTACTATCTTGTTAAGTGCTCAATCAGCTCCCAGGTGTCCCAAAAGAATATAGTATTCATTAAAACCCTCTGGACCTGACAGGATCTCATTTTTAAGACAGAAAAACATCTTTCCACAAGAACACAAAAAAAACCAACCTAATAATAAATCAGTTCATGCAGCTTGAACTTATGAACGCTGCTCGAGCACCCTGTCATTACCTTCATGTACACTGCAGTTATCAGCCATAGAAATGTAATGGAAAATGTTGCTTACCTCTTTAATTGCTTTAGCAATCTCGCTCTCCAGTTTGGAGTCCTGGATCCGTTTTCTGCCTATACCATTTTGGGCGCAAAATCGACGAAGGTTTGCTTTGGAAAAGCCTTTGGTCAATCCACATTCAAATTGGAGATGACTGGATATTTGTTCATCAGAATGGCCATGTCTGAGCATATTTTCGATTATTTCTTGGTAGGGTGACAAACTGGACTCCATGGTAACCGCCAAAAAGTGCGGGAGTCGGAAAGCGAATGACGTCACAACAACATGTGTTGCGTTCCAGTTGTACTGGGAAGCATGGTTTTTCGAGCTCCCAACATTACTCATTTAGTGCGAAAAAAAACTAATCAGAAGCGCTAACAAATGGAATATTTCAGGAGCGTCTACTTTGTTTACAGTCGGGGCAGCCATCTTTGATTGTGAGCTCGGGGTGTGGAGGATTCCCCGACTTCACGACTCGGAAATCCCACCTCGGGGGGCTTTCCAGTTGAAACATCCATCCAGGAGGTTGAAAATCCTGAGTTCCCAGTACACCTGGAATGCACCATATCCTGTCATGCGTACCAACAACCTGCCAAAAAGTGCGCCTTGCTACACCCATCATCCTCTTTTTTTTCAGGTTCCCGGCTCTGCAGGATCGATTGAATAAATTGTTCTGCTAAAATGGAGACATTTGTATTGTACAGAGAAAACAAGAGAATTACGCTTAAAATTGAAGATATGCGTGTTGACAGGATCGCCCGCATTTTCCAGGTAACTAATCCAAACCTGCAACCTTAACTTCTATGTCTACTGCTTTGAGAAAAAGACAGTGGGGAGAAGAAAAAAATGCAAATGTAATAGTACACATGAAAAGATAGTGATATTTATTACAATGTTTTTGCAAAACATTGACATTTTTCAAAATTTCTTCTAGATCAACATGGATAGCCTGTACATCACTGATGCCGCAAACGTTGCAATATTTCCAGTTGAGAGTGGGTGTTTCAGCTCATTGGACCTGTCTAACCATGGTCATTATGAGGTTCATGGAGAAGTTGGGGACACTGCAGGGACCCCAAGAGCCCCAGCTGCAGCTCCTTCGCCACAGTTTGCTTTTCGCAATAGTCAACCTGTGACAACTGCAAACATGAGCCTGATGTCAAGATCAGTGACCACACCTCGCTCATTTCAAAGGTAGAAGAGGGATTAGCATCATAAATTAATGTGGTTGTTAAGTGGTAAATTACAATGTATGACAGTGTTCAAGTTTACTCATTTACAATTTCCTTTTAAGCAAACTGAGATGTAAGCAGAGATGTATAGTAACGAAGTAGAACAGTAGAAGTACTGTACTTTTCTCCCCAACTTCCACTTTTACTGCACTGCATATTTTTTGATAAATTTATTATACTTTTACTCCAGAGTACCTTTTTTCATGGCTGAATCGTTAGCTCGTTACGATTTGTAGCGGTCCAGTCCGACACGTGAATGAATGACGGGCGATATTGAGCAAACTGCATTATTGCTGAACGATTTGTTTACAGGACTCGGTGACTGTCGACCGAACCACGCAAAAAAACCAACATACGTCCCGGCTGTGTCCGGAAATCACTCACTCATTCCCTACTCCCTACATAGAAATAAATGTAGTGGACTATATCTGAGCTCTAACAGAAAAATGTTCGGCCCGTTTCGGACACTTCTCTTGGCGCCGGTAATTACGTCATTGCGGTCGCACAATTAAAACGTACCACATTAACGTCGTCTCACTAATACCTTAGTCCATTTACTACTGCATTTTTTATAATTAGAGTCTTTGATTACTGTCCTGTATGTTTTATTTCTGTTTTTGTTTTCTATTTAAGCATATTTTTATTTTTATTCTCTTGGCTCTTTAGTAACAGAACGTTACAGTGTAATCTACTGGGAATGTTAATTAATGCTGTTCGTTTTACACTTTTTTTAATGAATGTAGAAAGCCATTTAAAATTCCCTTGTTTTTAAATGTGTAATAAAATAACAATAGAATAAACTTGTGACGTTGGTACTGCTCCACAACTACATGAATTTTGCGGCGTCTCTCATCCTCTCATCCATCCGCCGAAAAAAACATAGCTCCGTTATTTAGAAAACTCCCTGTAGCGCTTATAGAAATGCCATCTACTTCATCCTGGCTGTTTGTGGCTTTATTAATAATTCAATTATTACTTTTTTATTTCAATTTATTTACTTTCCGCGCCCAGAGAACTTCTGGCAATGCATGACACATCAACACATCAACTCTCTCGTGCGCCGTACGTCAGGTGGCACCAAGTGCGGTCTCTCTCACCTGCTCCCCTCGCTCTCGCATTCATTCGACAGACGTTCACAGACCATGGGAAATCACAGAACTCTACCATGAACATTTGAACACTGTAACATTAGAGTTTGTGCCTTAAATAATATTTGGAAATAATAAACAAACTGTACTTGTCTTTTACTTGTACTTTTACTTTCAGTACTTGAGTAGCAATTTTTTACATACTTCTACTTGCAATACTTAAGTACAAAACATTTTGAATACTTTAGTACTTTTGTTGTATGGTGTTTAATGAACACTTCAACTTCTACTCAAGTCAGTTTTTTGATATAGCACTTGTACTTCCACTCCTTTACTCCAGTACTTTATACATCTCTGGGTATAAGTGACTTCTAAAACACAAGGTATGGAGAGTGTTGTTCTTTAAAGGTGTCAAAAAATACCCAATGTACAACCAAATATCTACATGGCTTCAGATTCTCCAGAATAATCGGATGAGGTATTTAGTCTATCATACAGTAGATTTCAATGTTAAGCGTCCGCTATTGGATCATCTCCCGATTATGAGACAAGGTGGAGTAGTGACAGATGATCTGGGTATGCTGCAGGTGTGTTCAATTGTGATTTGCCTCAGGTGTGTGTTGAACTAGTACTCAAGTGAGCGTGTGTGGTTTTACATGGACTTCACTGTTGTTTGTGTTTTACAGGTCTATTCATGTGTCAGAAGTAATGGACGGGAAGCTTGTACCAACGCGGGTAGTTGTGGTGAGATTTGTTGAAGCAGAGGCAAGTGTATCTGTCATCCTAGAGAAACTGAAGGTGGCCATGGGAGATGATGAGGACTACATCTTTACCGACACACTTGGCAATGAAATTGTGGAGTCAGAAGGAACAAGTGGTGAATGAAATATTTTTAATTTTCATGTATGCCAAATGCATTCTACATACTGTATAAACAGTAATAGTCTGAAAGTAGTGGCAGTCCAACAGTGTTTCTCTCAAATTCTAATTCTCTCTTTGTGTCTTTACTCTGCATTTCTCTCATGAAGGGTCTTTGTATTGGAGACAGAATGCCAGAAAGACCTATGCCATTGAGAGTACTGCATTCCGGCAATGGCGTCGGCAACGGCGTAGCAGGTATTGTTTAGATAAAACATAGTTTTGCCCGGACGCCTCACAGCAAGAAGGACCTGGGTTTGAATCATGGTGGGCAGGTCTTTATATGTGGAGTGTGCATGTTCTCGCCATGCTGTGGGCTCTGGTGCCCATTCATTCATCATCATACCCACTGGTGTCATGCCTATCTCCAGCTCACATAGGGCGAAAGGCAGTCCATCACAGGGTACACACACTATTCGCTCTCTGACTAACACCTAGGGGAAAATCCCATTTCAATCAATTATTCTCAAATAAACTGTTCACACAGTTGAGAAAATATAAGTCTATTTTCAGTTATTTTCATCATGCATCTTTTATTCTGGACTTTTTACCCACTAAATTCCTCATAATTATTTCTTAAATGGCTGCAATTATTTGATCTAACTATATATAAAATGTGCCTAATGCAGAAAAGATGCTGTCCAAATGCTGAAGGACCAGGTGGAAGAACTGCTCGATGCATCTCAAGGGCTGGATGAAGTAACCAAAAGATACTAATCTGGTGACCGTCAGCCGTGATAGTCGGTAGTTTGGTGCCTGAATTCAAACAGGCATGTCGTCTTGATTTGCAGAAGGTACTGTTCCCATTCTGCATGTTTGAATATTGCACTGGCCAACACAGAAATAATCAAATGTAAAAATGGATTCAAAAAACAGAAAAGGAAATGAACAATACATTTTTACTTTTTAAATTGCCAATTTCTTTTTCTTGAAGTTCCAATCTCAAGTCAATATCATATTCTAAATATGCTTTATTTTTATAGCTACGATGACGCAGCCGATGTTCTCATCCTGCTGTCGGACCCTGGTGGGGTGTAAAGTGTGCGTGGAGGAATGGCAGAACACATCGGATCACTGCCTCAAGTGTAGAGATCACATGGTAATATATACTGACAGTAGCGTGGACTCTCTGCAGCAACTGGCCTGCTGTGAGGTCCCTTCCATAAACTCACGGTATATAAAGAGGTGCCGATATGGTTAGGCAGCCTGTGTGT
>NW_020858643.1:0-741 GCF_000972845.2 Larimichthys crocea | reverse complement strand
TGTTCTAATCTATTTGTCTTGCAGTGGGGCAAAGTGGAAAAACTCCTGGGAGCCAAAGGAGAACATCCTTAATTAACACCCTGTGTAAATTGTTTGACACTGTACATTGTTCTTTTCTCCTTTTTTTGCTCTTTTTGAGCGGCTCTTGTGTTTTATGGTGTTGTTGTCCTTTTTTGTTTGTTTGTTTGCTGTGTTGTAGTTGGTGTTTCCTTTGGGATGTTTTGTCTCTTTTTTTTCTTTCTTCTTTTTTTGGTATGTTTGCTTACTGTCTGGAGCTTTTGTGATTTTGTATGTATAACTGAAAATCAAATAAAAAAAAGAAGTACATTCTTACCCATCAGCTGAATTTTTGTGCTTATGTTGCTTGTTAATCACTCAGAATTGATTTTGTTTTAATTAGCATATATTAAAGGCATAATCCATCCAGAATCTATAGTTACAGTATAGTTGAGGTTAGAAGTCGCAATATTCTGAAAACAAAGAATGCTCCCTGTCACATACCCACATTGGTGTTTTGTGGAGGTGCTGTTTTTTCATTGAAACAAATAAACCAAAAATGTCAGAAATGACCTATTGGACATTATAACACTATTGGTAAATGATTTACTCAAAACACCTTGACAACACCTTGTGGTTTCAGTTTTCACATTATGCCAGTCATAGACAAGAACAGGCCTCCTCCATACAGCCCCCGATTGGCAGCTGCAGGTTGACCTGGGAAAATAGCTGCATCAACATCCC
>NW_020858642.1:0-936 GCF_000972845.2 Larimichthys crocea | reverse complement strand
CATATGTGGAAACCCCAGATAAGCTGCAGGATGAAGCTTTGTATCCAGGTGCGTGACACACTCGTCCTCTTCACGCCCTGATTCCTGCTGCTCATTTGATTTTTTTACCTTTCTTTCACCACCATCCATCATTTATTTATATATCTCTCTGTTTACCTACATATCCATCAGTCCATCCATCCATCTGTCTCAATTTCCCTGAACTTTCTCTGCATCCTTATTTATGTAGATGTATGTCTGACATGAATCTATCTTTATATCCACTATTATGGAATGTAGAAATCAGGTCGATGGTACAATCTGCTTCACTGACATGATGATGTACAGCACTTTGTAAAACGTTTGTTGGTTATTTAACACAAATAAATGTTTGTTTTTTTTAATAAGTTTATATATGAGGTCAATATTTAGCTCATTTTTAAGTATCTCATTAGAAAAGTTTGGTTTTAGTTTTTAATTTTTATGCTCACGTTGAGCTGATTTTTTTCACTCTCAATGGGAGATGAAAAAGTCTGACAAGTCACATGACCGCTCAGGTGTTTGTGCTGGCTCTGATGTAACCTCGCTCACGTTAATGAATCAAACATCAGATTTAAAACCTGTTTTCTGCATTCTGTTTCAACATTTAAGATTCGGCTGGCGCTCTTTTGACCAACTCTTTATATTTGCATAAAGTTATTGGATAGAAACAAGCATTAAAATATTTTTTTGTTGAATTATTGACTATATGGAGTTATAAGAACAACACAGTGATAACAGTGACCTAAAGTCCTTTGTGTGTCTGTCACGTGTGTGGGATAAAGGACATAATATGGTTTTTGAATTTAATTGCTGCTGGATATTATCTCATGATATCATGTGTTCTGTGTTCCCGTCTCTCTCTTGGCCTTGCAGTAATCTGATAAGTGACAAATGTGTGATTATTGGAGCAACTGG
>NW_020858641.1:670-4280 GCF_000972845.2 Larimichthys crocea | reverse complement strand
CTTGTTTTGTCCTTTAATGTAACTGTTGTTTGTCCCCTCCAAAAATTTTGTTTGTACCTTGTCCAATTAAAGACTGCTTACTTCGAAACTAAATTTTAGAGTCGTGTATTTGGGTTCTGAGATCAGTCTTGTCACATTCCTCTCTTTCAGAATTCACAATCATCAAGTGTGTCTTAAGTTGTCGCACTTCAACACATTTTCATTGCTGCTGTTGTGCAGCAACAATTATCAAGTAGATCACAGTTTTTAAGACACTTAGAAAAACACCAGGAGGAGAAGCATGCTGCAGCCCATAACAGACAAACAAAGGCCTCAGCACAAGCAAACTCAGCACCCAGCTGCCCCTGTACAGAACCCAGCGTCCTCAATCCAGAACCCAGCAGCCCCCACTTAGCACTCAGTGTCCTCTACTCAGAACCCAGCAGCCCCCACTCAGCACTCAGCAACCCCTGCACAGAACCCACGGCCCCCCACTCAGCACCCATTTATTAATTATGGACACAAGACATATGCAGGCATTTTCTGCTTTTGAAACCTAAGTGTAGGCTACTGTCATGGTCTGTGTCTTTTGTTTCCTGTTTCTGGCCCAATGTGGACATGGGGGGCATGGCTCAACATTGAGGCACGCCCCGATCTGCAGGCGGCAGCCAGGGGTACTTGGCTAAATGTGTCGAAGATAACGAAGCATACATATGTCTGCTCAAAGGTAAGGACGGACGTTCAACGTTAACTACGTACTGTGTTGTCTAGAACTAGAGGCAATAACATAAATTGGACCAAAGTTATACCATGACAAGGATATCATTGACAGAATGTTACCCTCTAAGCTAAGTTCAGCGAGCACTTTAGCTTTAGCTTAGTTAAGATTAGTTAACGTGTTAGCTCACGCTCGCTATATTAGATGTTGTTGTGTTAGGTCTCAATTCTTGGAGCTCCCTAACCTTGGAATAGTCCATGAGTGACCCGCCATCAGAGGGCCCCTGCTGGCTGGCCCAGTGCCAGTGTTCGGGCAGGAGGCTCCTCCGGCACCGCGGGTCCGAACCTCTCAGGGCTGGGAGAGACAGCGCAAAGGGCGGATCTGCTCCCACGCTTCCTCCCTGTGCCCACAGCTCTGGTGATTAAACTCCCTTGAAGCCACTCCCTTGACCATGATATGCTAATGAGCCCAGAACAATAAGAGTAGAATATACAGCTCAGTGGCACAGAGACTGTGCAGGACTCCTATCAGAAAAGATGCACGGACCAAATAGGTATGATATGAAACATACAGAGCACTAAAATTAACTGATAAGCTCTCCCATGATATAAAGCATGTTATTGCAAATGTTATCTTACTATTAATGATTTTTTATGCATGGAACCTAACTTCTTTGTCAGCAGCTCTGATGATGTTTTTGAGGACAAACATTTCTGCAATCAATCAACAAATGTATCTGGCATGAGCACCTTCACCACCACCACATATTTATTATGTGTTTCTGTTGGCTGTTTATCAGTTCTTATAATGTTTGGAAACCTTCTTGTAATAATCTCCATCATTTACTTCAAACAGCTCCACACTCCTACAAACTACCTCATTCTGTCTCTCGCTGTAGCTGACCTGCTTGTTGGCCTTTTAGTTTTGCCTTTTAGCACCATACTGGCTGTAAGTTCATGTTGGGATCACCAAGATTTACTCTGTGAGGTACGAACCACCTTTGATATCTCTCTGTGCACATCCTCTATTTTGAACTTGTGCTTCATTTCTGTTGATAGATATTATGCTGTGTGTCAGCCTCTGAGGTACAGAGCTAAAATAAATGTCCGTGTTATTGTGATCATGATCCTGGTGAGCTGGATTGTTCCTACACTAAATGGAATATTAAGAGCAGCGCAAGGATGGAGTACAAAAGGCAAGGCCCGAACAGAAAAATTTTGTTAAGGCAAAATAATAGGCCAGGAATGACAGGACAGGATCTCCTTTTATTTTAGACATGCCGCGATCAGCATGGGAAACAACCTCCGTACAGCGTGTAATGGCTGGCGACAGAAGACGGACAGACGCACATCCGAAAACACACGTGGGTCCAAGAAAAAAAAATCTGAAATAAGATGGAGGAGCAGCTCACAAAAAACGGGAGCGGGGAGGGAGGTTTTTCATCGGTTGGAGGACTTGCGGAGCTATGAGGTAGGACCTGTAACCCTTTCACTAATTGTTATCAGTCAAAATGCTTGATTGCATATTTAAGTAGGCTTGGGGGCTCAAATGGTCAACAATCGCAAATCCAGAACCTGGAAGCGATGCCAGCTATCTTTAGCAGCGGGTGGGCGGCAGCTTTCAGGGGGGTAAGGATTAAGCGTCAACACACAGTTACCTTAGCGTCATTTTATGAAGCTAATCAGACTCTTCATTGATGGCTGCGCGCCGAATGAAGGCATCATGTACAAAGTGTTTCCAGTCATTAACGATTACAGTACTCATCTTGTCCACTAACCTGCCTGTATACTATCATTACGGACCTGAGGTACCAACTCAGGGTGACATAGCAAGACCAGCATAACGCGGTCACAGAATATACTTGTTTCTGTTATATGCAACCTTGGAAGTCACAATGGTCGCTGACTGTCGGGGATGAGATGTGGGGTGAATATAGATAGTGTTTTCATGAGGTTGCAATCTATTTAATTTAAAGTAATTTCCGACACCTCATGCGTCGAATATTACTCTCCTCAATGTTCTCGTGACCCCATCGCGCCGCACCGGCCTCTTTGTGCGCCCCTCCTGCCCAGCATTGTCCAACTCCATGTTGCATTACCACAATCTGGTTGAAAGATAAAGTCCCTCATACACTCCTGATTGCAAGCACGTACACTCGCTTAGTGATGTCCCGGTCTAATCCCCTCCCCTATGCCTCCCCTGCCCCTATGTCGTCGTCAACCCCTCTTTCTGGCATGGCCGATTCAGAAAATCAATTTTTGGCCCACCACGCCACGACGGAAAATAATGCCCGTCATTAGATTGGGACAGCTAGAACGATTGCACTAAAACAAGAGCCAGACTCCGTCCAGGATCGTTGGTGTGTACATATCACAAGACACCTAACCACGGAATTACGCGCCAAGGAGGCGATGCCACGAGAGTAACGAACTAAGGACGGCACGGGGTGCACGGTGTGAGGAGCCGGTCCGGGGCAACAGACTGCACCCGAAGTAAGAGGAGCAGACCATAAACCTGGCGACTCTCAAAGACTGGGCTAGAAATCCAACATTCCATAGAGAGTATGACAGGACATCAACATATGGCCTCAACCGTAAGTCTCCTTAGATTGGGAGTATTGTACATGAGGACCTGAGTAGTTTAAAATGGATGGGAAGTTCGGTAACTGCCGGGGGAGGGCAAAGGCCGGGTTGGGAGGCGGAAGGACTTGGTCCCAGGCCAGAGCAAAAACACACAAAAGTGGTAGCGGACTTAAAGACGGTTAGGGCATGTTACCTACCGAGGAATGATCGCGTTTGATGAGGGTAAATCCTAAATGCTTTGTCAACACTCTGATATGTTCTTTACGATGGACAACCTTTCTGCGCTCAAATCAAAAGTATGCATAAGTATGCAAATAAAGCACCTCAGCGT
>NW_020858641.1:0-640 GCF_000972845.2 Larimichthys crocea | reverse complement strand
TTCTTTGTAGGACCTTTAACCCTTTCACTAATTTTATAATTCCAGATGCTGTGATTGCTATATTTAAGTGGCTTGGGTGGTCAAATTCAATGCTCAATCCATTGATCTATGCCTTCTTTTACAGCTGGTTTCGATCAGCTTTCAGAATGATTATTTCAGGGAAACTATTTCTGGGTGATTTTACTAAGTCAAAGCTCTTTTGACTCTGCGCTGAAATGTAAATTCATCTGTACTTTGGTTCAGAAATTACATCTTCCACTACATGCCTGCTTTACTATGCATGTACGTACCTGTATGTACAACTCAGTATACCAATAGCACCGGCATAGCTGTCAACATTCATGTTTTAAAATATGCACCCTTTTAATGCAATGGGTTGACTTTTGTGTTATGTGTGGATTATGTGTCTAGATTGTGTTTCATAGTTAATCTTGTAATTTAGGTGATTTCAGACACAATCAGTGTATGATTATTCTATAATATGGGAGAGTGCACTCAAAGAAAAAATATTGGCCAAAATGCATGACAGAAATTTCCATCCATTTGAATTACATAGGTTAAATATAAAATCAACTAATAAACCTAATGTGAACCAAGTAATAAGATTTATGTAAAAGTACTAATAACCTCAATGTGATTC
>NW_020858640.1:0-1114 GCF_000972845.2 Larimichthys crocea | reverse complement strand
TAAATGAGATAAAATAGAAAAGATGTTGCTTTGGTAGGCCAACACACACCTGACTCAGAAGTCATGTTAGGTTTCTCCACCTGCAGCAAGAAGAACATACAACACAGCTGATCAGCAGGGATGTAACTAGATTATTCATCCCACATGTTACACGACAGCTACTGGAGTGTCTGATATTTTTAAGGGAGGAGTTGCAGAGACTGACGCTCACAGGTAGAAACACAGGAATGCTTTCTAACATGTTGCACAAGACTGTGATGTAAGATCCTTGTCCTCCTTTTTGATAGATACAAATAGATATGTGCAGAGGAATTAAAAGATGTGCAGAGGAATTAAAAGATGTGCAGAGGAATTCAACATTTGCATAGAAAATAAATCTATAACTGTGACTAAATAAATGAGAGATGAGTGTTTCAGTGTTTCTATAAACAGCCAGCTCATCTTATCTGCGACACGACGCGTCATCAAAGACCGTAACACACCTTTTTATTTGTCTTTACGACCACTCTACATGAGTCTTGTGACTTCCTCCCACCCGAGTTCACGCCGAGGCTGAGTCAGAAGACCAGCGCTCTCAGAATATAGGCCATGTTTTTGTTCTCAGGCCTCGGGAACCGATCCCAAATTCCTGACATATTACTGCGCGGAGTTACAGTAAGGACGGGAGTCAGCTGATCCGTTGCTTTGAGAGGCAGAGTGTCCTCGTTCTGCTTTTTGATTCGTTTACAGCCACAGTGACAAACTTTAAATGTAATGACTGAAAAACACACTTCTTTTAATGTCTCCCTCCCGGATTTTTCCACGGTTGTCAGGTGGATTTATGGGAATCTGTCAGGCAAAACACAACCTGTGGCGCTGGGACAAATGTGAATCTCAGGATCAGTAATGAGGATGAGAGTCAGCAGATCCAGGTCTGCTTCCTGTTCCACCTGTCCGACGCGTTGTTGTTGTTGTTGTTCTCTAGAGATGAAATCATCAGGCGCTCACTACGCTCTGTAGTAATCCAACAAAGAATGAATGATCATAACCTTCCTCCCGTGTGAGCTTATTTTTATCTGTCTCTCTATTCAAACAAGTTGCCACCAGCGATGAAACCGTGTTGCCAAGGTAACCC
>NW_020858639.1:0-1274 GCF_000972845.2 Larimichthys crocea | reverse complement strand
GTCCGCCTTAATTCTGAAATTAAGCATTGGGGCGTGTTGGAAGACCACAGTGCAGAATACGCGTAAAAGCGCGTAATTGTGCGTAAAAAGAATTGCGCGCAGATGGGAGAATAGGCTAGGCCTGTTCAGTTTGGAGAGATTCAATGAAGAAAACGCCATTACTATAAGCACAAAAAGTGCTGGAGTATGGTCTGTACACATGATGCCCCCTTAACATTTCTGACTGCCCCCTCATATCTGCCTGCCTAGAACCGGGTCTGGTAGCAAACAAATTTAAGCGAATCTTAATATGTATAATCATACAATCAGTGTGCAATTAGAGTGAAATGTATTTCAGAAAAACTGGTTTAATAAAAAAAATGTAAAATAGGATTGTTAAAAAAAAGTAGAATGGAAGTAATGAGTAAAGAAGTAAAGTTGAAGTAATTCTCTACGTCTGTACACATTCATGTAGCTTCTTTCCCATTCTCATGGATCATGGCTAGGCCCAGATCTGGGATTGTGATTGCACATGCTGCTCTGGTCCTACCTGACATAGTGTGATATTATTATCATTATGACTCATTATGACAGTAGTAATTTTCTTTATAAGGAATAATTGTAATTTATTATCATTGTTACAGTGCATCTTTGTTTCTCTCTAAACTCAACTGGTCACATCAGATGTCCAGCTGTCCACCATAGTTCTCAAAGTTTCTGCCTATTAAAAGGAGTAAGAGAAAAATAGACATGAATGATTCAACAAGAGTAAGCAAATAAATCAAAAAAAGAAAAAAGGCATGACTGAGACAGCCTGAAAAATTCTTTTCTCTTCACACTGTTATCACAAATTTACGGAGACAGAATGGTTTTGGTCATTTACATCTCATTCTTTCTCTACAGCATGTTGGCCTCACGTGAGAAATGCTTCAGTGTAAGGATATGTTTAATAGATTTTCTAAACCATGGATAGAAAAAGACATAGATCACAGGGTTTAAACAAGAGGTCATATTCCAAATCCAAACCTCACTAACTGTAGACTTTCCCTCTAACACCACGACATTCTCAGCTGCATGACTGGCAGAATGTATATAAAATGGACACAAGCACAGAAGAAACACCACAACAACAACACCAAGAGTCCTGGCTGCTTTGATCTCAGATTTCTTAGCAGCTACTGTCTTTGAATGCTGGAGGGTCACAGCTGCATTGTGGGAGTGCATGGCACGAGCCTGAGACACAGCCACCACAAATACTCTCACATATAACACTATGATGACAACAATAGGGCCAA
>NW_020858638.1:0-5013 GCF_000972845.2 Larimichthys crocea | reverse complement strand
TGCCTTGCTTGTTGGTTTACTGGTCAAGACAATTGTTAACTGATGGCTAAACATGTTTTGTATGATCGAGAATGGGGCTTGTTTCCTTGCTACTGTATTGGTGTATTTTATTTCATTTTGTGGTTAAAATTCGAAAGGTGAATTGCTTTTGAACTTGGTTCTGAGTGAAGTGAAAACCCTCCTCTTGAAAAACAGTGTTTTGTTTTTTTTTTGTTTTTTTTTTTTCAAATATTTAGAAATTTTGTTTCAAATTCAAATTTTGTGTCTGTAATCTACACATTCTAAATCCTTTAACTTCAAAGCCCCATGTGACCCTACCAAACATTCTAAGGGGTTGGATCTAAGAGATTTAACATATATACTGTGATCTTATAGTGCAGCACGACACAGCGAAGAACTGTAGAAGATCACTGCAAAGACCTTGTAAGAAGAGTACTGCAAAGAACTGTAAAGATCACTTCGAGCTTTCTGGAAAAGTGCTCCGTATCTACAGAGAGTTGCTTTCAGGCAAACACTGTTCAGAAACTTGGTTAGTTCTGCAACAAAAAACATCTTTTAGTCACAATGAGGGGGGACAAGACGAAACATGAAGAGACCAGACCCCCGCAGGAAGAGACCAACACCCAGGGATATGACCGTCACATTGGAGATGACCTATCATATGAGAGATAATCCCCCCCGTCATGGGGACGGACCCAGATTAGAGTCGCATCGCCGTATTGACGCAACCAATCTGGGAGAATGGACAACGCATGGATCTCGCGGGTGCGAAGACTCCAGCCGGTGAAATTCCCCCGCTCATCCCCGGTGGAATTCCCCCTATCCAGCCGGGAAAATTCTCCCGCTCAATCCCAGCCGGTGGAAATTCCCCCTGCCTCAAGATGGACGAGAACAGCACAATGGATTCGAGTGGTGGATGAATCGCTGCCACGGACTCTGAAATACACCGACAGTGGAGATGAAGAAGAACAACAGCGAGCGTCACACCCTCCCTATGCCCACTGCCTCAAACACCTAAAACGGAGCCAAAGAGAGGAGGAGGAGGAGGAACGAAGACAACGAGGCAAGAAGCAGCGAATGAAGAGACTGTGAATCCTCAGATGAAGGAGAGCGCAGACAATGATTCAGTGTGGTGGGACGAATTAGCTGACCGATTCGGGAAACTGAGAGTGACACAGAGGCCTGGAACCGCCCGCTTCTAGCCCAATGCCTCAAACCCTAGCGGAGGCCAAGAGAGGACATGATGAATAGGACGATGATGAGCAGGAAGCGACTCAGGGCTTGAGTCGCTTCCTGCTTCAGGGGTCTGTCCCCTGTGGAAAGGGGAGGGCAGTGGAGGAGGGTTCCAAGATGTGGCAGAACCGTCTTGGGGCGTTGTGAATTATTAGGCCAATTCTTAAATACCTCTCCCGGAACTAGCCCACCCCTCTATTAGCCATTCACAAAGACTCAGGAAATGGCAACAAGCCCCAAGAGCACAAGCATTTCAGCAGTAAAGAAACTGGTTGTCACGGATCAACTGCTGGTCCTTGATCTGGACCGGGACGCGATCCTGTCCGTGAGGCTCGCCTATGGGTGTAAGCCATAAGTATCGGTCTAGAATGGAAATGCATTCGAACCATGCTTCAAGAGGGTACAGCCTGGGTATTAACACGCTTTTTTTCAAATTCGAATTTGTGTCTTTAACTACCATTCTAAAGACATTGAACTTCCAAGCCCCTGTGGAACCTACCAAACTTCTAAGGGGTGGAGCTAGAGTAATGTTAGACATAATATACGGTGATCTATAGTTGCACACGATCACAGCGAAGAACTGTAAAGATCCACTGCAAAGACGTGTAGAAGGTACTGCAAAGAACTGTACAAGATCACTTCGAGCTACTGTACATGCTACACGTATTACGATGTTGTTTTTGCTTTCCAAGGCAAACAACTGTTCAGAAACTGTTGTTATTTCTGCAACAAAAAAAAAAAACATCTTTTTAGGTACAGGAGGGGACAGACAGAACATGAGAGACAGACCCCCGCAGGAGAGACCAACACCACCCATTTGGGATATGGACCCTCACATGGGAGATGGACCTATCATATGAGAGAGAATCCCCATCATGGAGACGGACCCCCCCCAGATTAGAGTCGCTCGCCTATTGGACGCAGACAAATCTTGGGAGAGGGACACGCAATGGATCTTCGCTGGTGGCAAGACATCCAGCCGGTGGAATTCCCCAGCTCATTCCAGCCGGTGGAAATCCCCCCACTATCCAGCCGTGGAAATTCTCCCGCCTCATCCCCGGTGGAAATTCCCCTGCTCAGAAGGACGAGGACAGCAACAATGGATTCGAGGTGGGGATGAATTCGATGCCACGGACTCTAAATGACACCGACATGACGATTGAAAGAAAACAGCCAGCGTCAACCAACCTCCCTATGCACTTGCCTCAAACCCTAAACGGAGACAAGAGAGGAGGAGGGAGGAGGCGAGACAACGGGCAAGAAGCAAGCGCATTAAGGACTGATACCTCAGAGAAGAGAGCACAGCAATGAGTTTTCCAGTGGTGGGACGATTCGACGCACAGATCGGAAACTGAGAGAGTGACACAGGGAGCCAGTTTCACCCGCCCTCTTCGAGCCCACTGCCTCAAACCTAGGCGGAGGCCAAGAGAGGACGATGATGAATATGACGAATGAAACAGGAAGCGACTCAGGCTTGAGTCGCTTTCCCTGCGTTCAGGGGTCTGTCCCCTGTGGGAAGAGGGAGGGCAGTGGAGGAGTTTCCAAGAATGTGGCAGAACTCGTCTTGGGCTGGTGAAGTTATTATGGCTAATTCTTAAATGACCCTCCACTGAACAAGCCCCCCCTCTAGTAGCCATTCCACAAAGACTAATGAAATGGCAAGCAAGCAAGACACAGCATTTCAGCATGGTAAAGAACTGTTACAACACTGATCAACTGCTGGGAACTTTTGATCTGGACAGGGACGCTATCCCTGTGCCCTGTGAGGCGTCGCCCTAGGTGTACCATAAGTAGCGGACGAGAAGTACAGCGCTGGGGATTAAACCCTCTCAGCGTCTTAGTACCAAGGATAGTGTACAAAAAGGTAGTGAAAAGGCTCCAACCTGTATTTTTGCAAGACCATTTTTTGTCAACATGTTTCCCTGGTGGAAAGTTGCACATTCTAGTGGCTTGGACGCACACGGCAAACAGTCTGCCTCAGTTCACCATAGAGAAGCTCTAGGCATCTTTTGCTACTCAACAGGTTGCCATATCTGTTTTGCCAGACAGATGTCTACGAAGGCTTATCCGCCTGTAGAGATGTTAAATGGGGAGGAAGCCCAGATCTCATCTGGTCTGCGCCACCAGACTCGGGGCGAGAAGAGAAAGAAGAAAGAGCAGGAAGGGAGGCGAGACAAGAGTTGTTTTAAGCCTGGAGACTGGGGTTGTAACAAGGATTTTTCCCAGGGTCCCCACCCTGGCTGCCCGAGTCCATTTGTCCCCCGCCAACGACCGGTGTCTTCAATGTGGCCTTGTGGGATAGTCGGCAGAGTCCGCAGGCACCAGGTCACCTACTGGTTTGCCATAGAGGCGGAGAAGAGAGGGGCAGATATTGGAAAGGAGTCTCAAATGTAGGTGGACATGAGTCATGCGACCAGCAGCTCGTTGGACAAGGAATGCAACATTCTATTCTAAGTGGCTGGACGGCAACGTCAAACATTACTAACTCATCACCACAGAGATGCTCAAGGGCCTTTGCTACTCACGAATTGCCCACTTGGGCAAACAAACAAATTAAAAATATATATATATATATATCATAGTCCACGAGGTAGATATTTAGGTTTCCCCGACAAGATTACGTCAGAAGTTTTTTGATGCAAAATTGATTGAGGAAAAATTGAAACTGTTTCTGATTCTTTTAAAACCAAATGCAATGACAGTGAAATGACAGATCAGTTTGAGGCTTTTAAATGATTCAGTTTGTCAGTGGAAGATGGCTTTCTGATCTTGTGGGAAATAGAAATTATAATCAAAAGAACGACAGGAAAGAGGCGTTAGACTGATTTTGACTTAGTGTAAGACACAATAACACCATCCAGGGGAACTGTAGGTTCAGTCTGTCCTTGGAAATACAGGAGTAGTGGTGAACATGTAATCTTAACTCAAGGTACACAATGACATGTTCTGAAAGCCCCAGAAATAAAAGGTCGTGATGGGACCTTGAAGTTAAGATTATGTGTTCAAATAAAACAGGTTAAAATCGGTCTTAGCAATAGTGATTAGTCGTGACACTACGACAGGCAACGACATATTTACTGTACGTGTTTGCACCTGGCATATAATTCAATCTAAATCTTACATGAAATCTACATTTTATCCTTCAAGGAGTGCAGAAATTTCTCCACAGCTCTAGATTTTATTATGCCCGAGATGAGGTACTGTATGTTTGAATATCCTGTAATAATAAGTTTTACTGGCTAGATGATGGCCTTCATGTAAGATTAGATTTTGAATTGTAATGCCAGGTGCAAACACGTACACGTAAATATGTCGTTATATGCAGTAGTGTCACGACTAATCACTATTGCTAAGGACAGATTAAACTGTTTTATTTGAACACAATAATCTTAACTCAAGGTCCAATCTCTACCTTTTATCTGGGGCTTTCAGCAACATGTCATGTTGGACCTTGAGTTAAGATTAAATTGTTAAACTACTACAGTATTTCCAAGGGCATGAATGAACCTACAGTTACCCTGCGATGGTGTTATGTGTCTTACACTAAGTCAAAATCATGTCTAACAGCCCCCTTTCCTGTCGTTCTTTGATATAATTTATATGTTCCAAAAGATAAGAAAGCCATCATTCACACTAGACACACTGAATCATTAAAAGCCTCAACTGATCTGTCATTTCACTGTCATTTCATTTGGTTAAATATCTGCATGTTTAAAATATTCTGCACACTGTGAACCTTTGCACATTGCCTGGGAAATACTCTCTCTCTCTCTCTCTCTC
>NW_020858637.1:0-649 GCF_000972845.2 Larimichthys crocea | reverse complement strand
GGTCTCACACATGCACGTGCGCATAAGCCTCCACAGCGCCACCTAGGTGCGCGTTTTTGCCGGTGCCCCTCGCCACGGTTTCGCCCACGTGCACGAAACTTGGTGGGAGTATGTAACTTACCCAGACGCACAAAAAAGTCTCTTGGTGCCCCGGGCTACAGTGACGCGTACGGCGTCCAATTTTGCTCAGATTTGGCCTTTTCCCGTTTTGGCCTCATTTCCAGGGGTCGCATTTGAACGAACTCCTCCTAGGGATTTCATCCGATGTGCTTGAAACTTGCCGTGTGTGTTCTCAATGCGTCGACAATGAAAAGTTATCAAAATCACAACTTTTTATCAGAGGGCGTGGCCATGACGGAGCGTCAAACTCCACGCTGCTGATTTTTCCACAAAAAAACAAGACTCCATTCACTTTTTCACTGATTTTCGGGAAAACGTGTGCGGCTATCATATACTTTGTCACAGCTGTCTGAAACTTCTTGGGCTTGTTAAGAGCAGTATTATGCACAATTCGGCTGCATAATATCATTTGGTGGGTCTGGCAAAAAAGCTCCATAGCGCCCCCTGGAACTTTTCTTTCAAACAGCCCCGCCACAGTTTTGGACACAGAGTCACGAAACTCGGACCAATTGTAGAACATGGTGAGACC
>NW_020858636.1:0-599 GCF_000972845.2 Larimichthys crocea | reverse complement strand
AACTCATGTGTACCAAAAATCTTTTTCATTCTCAAAGTATAAATAAGAACAACTCCCAGGATAATCTGCCAATTACCCTCCTCTCTTTTCCTTTTGTTCAGCTGAACTATCATACCATTAGCTCTATTTACAAAAAGGGAGGAGATGCTAGGAGTTTGGTTGGATCTTTAAAAAAAATGCCCTGCTGACTGTTTCAATTAATTGCATTAATTGCTGCAATCACAAAAATTGCTCATCTCTGGAGGGACTGGCGCATATGTTTCCAATTTCCTCATCTGTTGTCCAGATAGAAGAGAAAGAGGTGGAAGCTTCTATGAGCAGAACAATGTTTCAGAAGAGTCCCACAGATCTACTCAGTATAGTGTATAAATATTCAATAGGATACGCTTGCTGTCTAAATACCTCTGAACTGACTGCTGGTCTCTTGGGGACCAAGCAAGCTACTGAGAGCCAGGGACACGAGGCAGATAAAAGAGAAGAGATCATATTTAGAGAGAAATCACAGAACAAAAAAGAACCGGCCGTGAAATTCTGGAGATCTGTTTAGTAAGTATAAAAATATGATTGAACTGCCGTACATTCACTGGGTAAATACAAAC
>NW_020858635.1:0-2119 GCF_000972845.2 Larimichthys crocea | reverse complement strand
GGTTAAAAGGAGGAAAAGAATAGGAGGCGCAGCGCAATAGAAAGAAAGAAGAAAAGGGACAGAAGGGAAAGAGAAAGTGGGTCGAGATGGAGAGAACAGGGGGTGGCAGGGAACTGAGAAGGAGAGATGAAAACCCATCAGCGATAACCCGGTGAAGTAGAACGCACACAGATAACGAGAGGACCATCCTGCGCCCCCGCCCGCCATGACCACTAGATCTAAATCACAAGCTAATCAAACGTATGAGGCCAGCAGGATCAATCCAGCAACGGAGACAATATACGCCCTTTTGAGAGAAGGTGATTACAGCCCCCCTGTTTGTTACTTACCTCCCATAATGAATGGCGAGCACCCGGTGGCGTGCACAGCTTGAAGCCGTGACCGCAAGGCAGAGGATTAGCCTTAGGGCGACTCCGGGCCGTTTTATTCCCAGGTGGCCATCACATGGAGCAGACTTAGGAATTGAGAAAGACGCACAAAACCACTAGGCGTACACACACTCCATAACCGCATCAACCACAGCAGTCGGGCCTAGGCCATGAAAGCTCAGTATCCTCCCCAAATGCACCGCCAGGCCCAAGATAAACTGGGATCCTCAGCAAATCCCAGAGAGTGATTTCTATATAAGAGCAAACAACATGATTTTAACCGGCCCAAAACAGTAGGGACTCCAGACCTCGGTCCGGCCCCACGGGCGCCAACAGCCCACCCCCTTTGCAGCCACCCCACCAGACAAGCATCTCCGGGTGGGGGTGCGCATGCAGAGGTGGCCGCGGACCAGGTGGAAACAATGAGGTGGGCGCGTCCCTGGAGATTGTTGTCCACCACTGTGGCTACAGCATTGGCAACGCTGCTGCCCCCCCTAGTACGCAGAGTGGATCCAGCTACCCCCTACCCCCCCGCGGAAAGGGGGAGGGACAGAAGGCCCCTGTAACCCTAACACCCCCTGGCAAACCGCTATGCCAACGGAGGAGAGGCGCCACCAATTGCCCGGACAGATGGGACGCTGGGAGAGGGTGTGGAGCCACTATCCACAATGCCCCCGCACCAGAGGCCACACAGCATTCCCCTAGCGACCAAGCGTCAAGACAGGAGGCAGGACAACCGTGAGACACTCAGGATGTGTTCAACACCCCGCCCCACCAGTGGCCAGCGACTTGTTAGGAAAGAGACCCGCCTGATTCAACTGTGCGCCTCTCTCCTATTGTCGTCCGCCTGGATATAACGGATGCCTCTAACCTGATGGCCCTATTTGCCACGGTACAGGACAGCCACGGAGGCAGTATCTACTCCCACCCCATATACGCAACTAGCTGGCATTATTTGGGGACGGCTCCCACCAGACAACTGTTCGACACCCGTGGTGCTGTCTTTCTCCTACCGACAGTGGAGCGCCCTGGAAGTCGCATCTGCGAGCCAGGTGCTCTCCAGCCCATCCTCCCCCCGTAACTCTGTGTTTATGATAGGCGGCAGACAGATTGGTATCAAGACAAAGGTCAGGAGCACGGGGAAAGGGAAAGATTGGTAATTTAACATCCAGAAATAGATGTGGCGCCTGAAGGGATAGCGGCAGGGGGTTAATCTGAGTCCAGACACAAGTAGCGTGGTACATGATCTGCCGAGGCGGCCCACACTCCACTGGCTCTGCACCCCAACATCAGGCTAAAGAGTGTAGGAGCATGTAGCGAGCCACCTGGACAGCATTTATCACTCTCGAAAAGCATTAGCTTCGGCCAACAGAGCGAGCCAATGCCAAAGCCACCTGACTAACTTCCACCTGAGAATTGTCTCTGTAACTCAAAAATGCTGAAGTGGTGTTCTGTTCCAAGAACCTTGTAGGGAGATCGGATAACCTTACTGATGTATCTTAGCGTAAATGCTACGACAATATGGAAAAACGGAAAAAGCACCACCCACTGACCCCCCTTTCTTCTCTTCCTGTCTTCTGCCAACTCTTATCTCTTCCTGCCTGCTTGGCCTCCCCCCCACAACAACTTGCCTAACGGTCCCTTATCACTCTCTGTCTTTCCCTGTTGCTTTAACACTTTGCTCACATCCTCTCTCATCTGTTTCATAATGTCATTTGTGTCTTTGCTGCCGTGCATGCTCCGCACTACAC